>NW_005353510.1:762956-843847 GCF_000412655.1 Myotis brandtii | reverse complement strand
GAAAAAGGAGACATATGTACTACTATTTGTAATACCTTAAACAATAAAAAAATAAATAAATAAAAATTAAAAATAAATAAGTAAGTAAGTAAATAAATAAATAAATAAATTTACTGTCAGAGAGACAAAGGCAGGGATATTTCTTGCTTTCCATGCTGCAGGAATTATGCTATCCTGTCTGGGAGAGGGGAATACAGAGTGATTGCGTAATGAGTATGGGATTTCCTTTTGGCTTGATGAAATGTTTTAGAACTAGATAGAGCTGGTGATTGCACAACACTGAATTTTGTTTAAGTGTCACTATTTGTATATCTTTAAAAGGTTAAATTGTCTGTTGTGTGAATTTCACCTCCATAAAATAAAAATAATAATTAAGCTATGGGAAAAAAAAAAAGAAACATCAATGGTGAGAAAGAATCTGTCCCCCCCGCCCCACCCCCCCCACTGGGGATCGAGCCCACAACCTGGGCACATGCCCTGACTGGGAACCGAACCGTGACCTCCTGGTTCATAGGTCGATACTCAACCACTGAGCCACACCAGCTGGGCCAGAATGCCTGGGTTTTAAATATTTCTTCCATAACTTACTAATGTTCTTGGGCAAGTTATAAAAGTCTCTCTGCCTCAGTTTCTTACCTATTAGGGGGTAAATAATAGCTCCTTCCTCATACAATTATATGGCCTACATAAGATTATGTTGGTAAATATGTGGCTGTCTCTGGCTCATAAGAAGGATACAAGAAAAGTGAGCATTTATTTCAAGCTGTTATTTTCTTTGACAGTTTTTACTTCTTCTACACTAGGACCTTATTTCATTAATTCTTCTAGGAATCTGTTTCCTGTGACCTTTGGACCTTGTTAATTTTGCAGTCTTCTCTTTTAACATCTCTGGGCCTTACTTTCTCCAATTTTAGGGTATGCAAGTTAGATTACTAATTTGGTATAATCTCCAAATTCCATTCTAGTGCTGGAACAGTTGACATTCCTTTTTAATTGAGTCAAACTAACAATAAATACCACTGAGATGAAATCATTTGATTTCCTTTTTTCCATGAGTCTAAAATACAACCTAACAACATGACATGCAGTGGTTTTGCCACTATAATGAACAAACACTAGATTTGTGTGTGTGTGTGTGGGGGGGCGGGGTGGTGAGGGGTAATCAAACTGGTTATCTTTTTTGGAAGCGACTGAGGTAAATAAATTGGGGCATGGGGATGGAGATGGTGAGGAAAGGTATTAAACTGAATTCCGAAACTGTTCACATTCTTCAGTGGAAAGCACAATTTAGAACTGTATTGCTTTACTAATAATATCTGACTTTTCTGAACTGATTCTTCAAAAAGATATATATTTTCCCTGATTCTGTAAAAACAAAAACAAAACTATCAAATAATTTGCTAGAGGTAATTATCATGCTTTGAATATCCATTCTTCTGTAAAATATATAAAATGTATAAACCTACAAGGTAGCTTTGTATGTCCTCTTATGAGAAATGAGAAAATATCTTGGTTATTGCATGGAAATAACAGACATGGAAATCTAGATACACTGATACAGTACAGGGACTGAGGGCAATATCTTCAAATGTGTCCATTTACTCCAATGTGACATGATTAGCTATTTTTGAATGGAATATTATAATGACCACTAAGGACATTAAGAAAAGGACCCATCTGTTCTCTGTTAAATGCAGCCCTGAAGTCTCCCTTGGATTAGCGAAGCAAGCCACTAAATACTTCAGTGGGACTTCAAAAAAGCTGAGTTCTCCCTAAGAATCACTAAGGGATGAACTTCAAAGATTAGAGGTTTCACTTGGATCAATTCCCAGAAAATCAGGTTATTTACCAAATCTTATTTATGCAAACTATACAAACATGTTTTGATCTGCAGAGTACTAAAATAATGTTTAAGAAAAACAATAACCTTAAGTGAAAAGTCTACCCTGGAGAAGAACGAGGAAGGCCAACTTTCTTTGGTCTGATTACCTTGTCTGTCTGCACTGATCAAATCAGCTGTACAACTACTCCCAGATCTGCTGTCACTTCATGGCCAGGACTCTAGAAATAAGTAGCTGAAGTTTTTATTAATTCTGTTATGTCAAGTAATAAGATTAGGGGTTTCTTACACATATACGCACTCTCTGACACATATTTTAGCTTATTTCTGTTTGAAATTACAAGATGGAATGGAGTCTAAATTATTTTTAGATGTCAACCTCTTAAGACATTTTTCCATCTACAAGGATTTCTAGTATAAATTTGGGTTCACAAGCTGACTCTTCACATTAATTCATCTGAATGGAGAATTCAGAATAAGGTAGGTCTATGTTGGCACCTGTCCAACATAGGTGACTGGTATTGCCTGAGTCCTACTCATATCTTGTATTTATCTTTGTTATATTACATTTTAGTTATTTATTTTCATATATGATTTCTATTACTATACTATTATTACTTTAGAAACATGGATTGTTTTATTCACATAGGCATTTCCACTAGGACACATACGTACTAGTAAGTCTGATATAAAATAATCAGTATATATTTGTTGTTAAATAGATAAAGAATAGCCAATTACATGAGAATTGGATAAACTTAATTTATAACATGATTTGCAATTATTTAGGTGTTATTAAGAAAGTAACATGCATACCAAAAGTTTTCAGTGAAATGACAACTGTCAATATCAAATATATGAAATGCCTTAGCTGGGAATGCTTATTATTATTATTTGTCAATTCAAGATATTACACAAATCTTTTTGCTTATGATTAGAACCTTGAACTTAAATTTAGCATGTACAGAGTTATGTGAACTTTTAACCTTTTTTTTTCCCCCCTCAGCGATTTGGGTAGGTTGATTGTGCTGGATTCTGTTACTTGTAACTGGAAACAGATCCTTGATTTGAACATAACTGTCCAGTGATTTTTCAATTGGGTAAACATTTGTGGCTTATGTTCCTAACTGCTGATCAGGAGAGAATGCATGAAAGGACACCGATATATTGTATAGTTACCAATGTTTACATTGTTTTGTACTTTCCAAACCCATGTGGTACTTTTGAAAAGAATATACATCTGGGAATGCAAGAGCTCTTTAGCTGCTGGCCGAATGCAAATACAGTTCATTTAGCATATACTGAGCACTTCTGCATATTTAAATCAAAACTGTAACTAAGTTTGAGCCAATTGGATTCCCTTTATAATTTGAAAATATTGTTATCTAGCCATCCACAGAAAAAAAATAAACATGAAGATAATTTAAAAAATTTCTAGCCTGTTCATAAACTTAACAGAATTTGGGCCAAATGTGCTCAATGCCACAACATCGAGTATCACAGAAACTTAAAACCAGTCAACTACCATCTTTGCCTACATTAACTACCAAAGAATTGGCTTGAAAAAGTTATTTAACTAAATTAACAAAATCAACAAGTTGTATTGGTATTTGTAAGACACAGTTTGTCTTATCCAAGGGCTTGGTTTGCCTGATACGTTTTTAGTTGAAGTTCATATTTATCTAATCCTGGCCAGGTCTTGACTTCAGTTTTCTTCTTTTAGATACAGCTGTATTGACATTGTGAGATTCTAGCATCATTTTTAAAAGTTCCTATTTTCAAGGTACTGGGCAAGCATTAGTAGTCCATTGTAGAGAGGTGGTTCAGTTAATGAACATTTTGAGAGCTAATTTAGCTAAAGCATTTCGAACTCTTTAGAAACAAAATAACATGGTTAGATGTAATGTTAATATGCAACTGACTAGCTATACAGGTATAGGAAAGGGAGGACAATTCAGTTCCTTTAAAATATCACTGAATGCTGAAGATGGCCATGCTCACAGACAGCAGTCCTTCTGCACGCCAGTGCTGTGCCTTTTCCGTTACCTCTCAATGAAGTCTGAATATTTTTCACACACATTTACTTTACTCTGCCTTCATCATTTGTTTTGGCAGCTGAGTTCATGGTTTTCTCCCAGGTAATATACTGTTCATTCATCTACCCTGCTATAGCTTTCCATACCAAGAAGGTATTCATCTTTGGATTTCACCTTGTCCTTGGTCATAAAGAAAGTAGGATGGTCACTGCTTTTAGAGGAAAAGCAACAAATCTGGATAATATAGTTTATTTTAGTAATTTAATTATATTATTGTTTATAAAGGTTTGAAGAGAAGCTATTGGTCTGTGGGGAATAACTTTTCGTCAAATATAACACCAGCGGAACTAACTTGTGTACTTCCTACTACATTCATCTTTAGAAGGAAGCAAAAACAACACGGGCATTGATATATGGTCCCTCCATGTTTTAGGGAAGACATGAAAAGTATGGCAATTTACCTGTAAGCATCTATTACAGTAAAGGAAGGCTGTGGTGTTTCTATTTAAATGCAAATAAGTCACAATGTTGTGTAGAAAGTGATCCCCCCCCCCCCCCCCAGGATTTTAGGCTAGCTACTAGAAATATTGTCCAAGGACATCTGGTCAAGGATCTACTTTACAAAATGGTCAAATATTCCTTAATGTTTATATCTATGGTCAAGGATAAAAAAAACAATCAGGCTACCAAGATTTATAAGGCCTGGCTTATTGAAAGCTATTTCTTGGAGGGCTGCAGTTCCATGAACTGAATGAGGAACAATTTGTAGTTTTGGGGAATGATCCACTTACTGAAAATTGTAACATGTCTTAGTAAATGAGCAAACCAGTTATAATTAACACTATCATCATAAATCTCCTGATTTCTGTCTTAATTTAGTATAGCTCCCCATTGTAACGTCAATAGATAAACAACGTGGTCAGAGAAAATTTACATTCTATATATTTAACTACATGTGGACACATATATAAACACAGAGGTGAGATTATGAAAATTGAAATATTTACAGGTTATATATTGCGACTTTCACCAAGCAAACTGGATTTCTTTTTAGAGATTTAAATGAAAAACTGGTTTTCCTGTTTGGGAGGGTTTAGAGCAAATCTATTGGGAGATGCAGGGGCAGATCAACTAGCCTTTCTGGGGTCCCTTACCACTTTTACATGTAGGGGACACAGTGGAAGAGGCAGGTGCCTGGGCTATATAGGATTGTTTCTGATATCAGTGGAATGAACATTTGTAGTTACCTGTAGATTTGGTAGGACATAGGATGCTGACAGAGGCCACATTTTAGATTGCTAAAGGTCCAAACAGTCCTTACTCAACTTCCTTCATTACACTGTAGATGAGTTAAGAGGAATAGGGAATAAAAAGGAGACAATAATTTTGAATCAAATTGCTATGTATGATATAAGGCAGAATAAAAGTTGCTTCATGCATACATCAAAAAATTACTGCAGGCTTTATTTGTTAGAGAGAAATCATTTTGGTTAGGGGGTAGTAGATTTAATCTGAGAGTATCACCAACAATTTTAGTTACCCTATATTTTTTTTTAGTACTTTCATGTAGGTATGTATTTTAAAGTAATCTATATATATAAAAGACTAAAATGCTAAGTGTCCGTCTGACCGGTAGCTATGACATGCACTGACCACCAGGGGGCAGGCACTCAATGCAGGAGCTGCCATGACACACACTGGCCATTTAAAAATAAATGGCACCATGGACCTTGTGCCGGCCAAGCAACACTCAGCTTCCCCCAAGTGGGACACAGGCCCCGCCACCACCCTGGAGCGACATCCCACCAAATTGCAGCCAACACTGCCAAGAACCTATAATGCAAAATGTGGCCCAGAGCCCAGCCCAGCCCAGAAACGGTGGCTGTGGGCACCGGTTAATGACATCACATAGCAACGCCTGGCTTCCTCTCCCTAGAGCGGCCGTGGGCAAACTACGGCCCGCGGGCTGGATCCGGCCCGTTTGAAATGAATAAAACTAAAAAAAAAAAAGACCGTACCCTTTTATGTAATGATGTTTACTTTGAATTTATATTAGTTCACACAAACACTCCATCCATGCTTTTGTTCCGGCCCTCCGGTCCAGTTTAAGAACCCATTGTGGCCCTCGAGTCAAAAAGTTTGCCCACCCCTGCCCTAGAGACTAGCTTAGCAGGGCCACACAACTCTCTCAGGGCACAGAGAGAAAGCTAAGGCCCAGAGATGGGATGTGAGTTCCTTATAGATGCATCACTAGTTAAGGCATCTTTACTGCTAATAAAAACAGGACTAAGGAGACGGTGGGACTGGGCTATGTAGAAAGGCACAGGCCTGCCAAGGGATAGAAAAAACCATCAAAACGGCAGCAAAGCCAAAACTCGAAAAGATTTTAAAATACTATTTTGTGGTCACTGGAGAAAACTGTGATCTACAATAATAATCTGCTTTGTGTTGATATTTACTGTTGTGTTGCTGACAATTACCTGAAAGAGAAGTTGGGGTGCTTCACTGGGCTGGAAAAAGTTTAGCTAAATCAGAAAGTAGGTTTAATTAAGCAAGTTTATTCTATACCTATAAAAGGCTAAGTTGACTCGAGCATTTGAGATACATATAAAGCTCTTGCTGGTGCCAATCACACACCTGTGTTTTGATCTGTCATTGTCGACTGTGAATTTGGTTGACACTTCTATTATAGAGAAAGGGCGAATAGCGGTATTAAAATATTTCTTCTAATTAGTTTTCTTTCAGTTTCATGATAATGATGCAATAATGTTTATAAGAACTTGAGTTTTTAAGGTCACATTAACCCAGAAGAATAATTTTTACATTTAGATATAGTAGTTTTTTTCTTACTTTAAAATATTCCATTGATTTTTTTATAGTAGTAAAATAAAAATTCAAAAATGATTATATAGAAGTCCATAAACCAACTAAATAATGACAGAATAAGTGGGATTTTTTTTTTCTTAGCCTTTAGGAAAATTCCAACACACACTTCAACTTTTCACATGATTTTGGGGTAGCCTTTAGTTTGCAGAACACAATTTAATATTTCACTTATAGAGGGCAGGAGAAATGGAAACAAAACTTTAATATTTGATTTCTGAATATCTGTGCTTCCCTCCTCTCTCCAAAAAGGATATTGTGTGTGTGTGTGTGTGTGTGTGTGTGGTTGGGGGAGGGTCTTTATAACATTACTACCATAAAATCTACATCTATGTACTTCTTGTACTATCACACCTTTTTCCCTATAAAATGTCATATGCCACAATTCAGCCGAGCCAAATTCTTGCATATCTGCTCTCTATTTTGGCCTGGAGTAACGTGTGGGAAACAGAACATCCCGAGCTTCTTCTTAAAGCACCACTAGCAGGCACTGTTACAGCATTTTCATGCGGATTCATTCCACTCAGGCAAAAATGGAACAGCGGAGGATCAGCGAACACAATCTCATAGCAACAGACACCAAAACAGTCCCTCATTACAAGCTTTGTCCAACAATCAAGTCTTTAACGAGAACAAAGGTTGACAGTGATTAATCATTAAGCGGTTCCTTGTTCCTCCACGCACGTGTTCTCGGCAGCCTCCTGCAGAGGCAGTCTGGCATGTTTCCTGTCTCTGTGCTCCGCTGTGCCATGTCTGAAGGGACAGCCACGCAGCCTTCTCACTATTTTAATTTCAAATGCTACAAACATCGACAGAGTTTCTATGTGCACATGTCTTGACTTTTATTCTGAGCCTGGCAGACTCTGAATGGATAGAGGGAGTGAGGACATAATAAGCTGTTAACTCCACATCTGCTTACTAGATTAGGTTCAAAGATGGTAGAAGAAATTGATTAAACACTGTTTTCTAGAATAAACCTTTGAATTTTATTTGTTTCCTTAAGCAACACAATAAGTTGAAATAATTTAGCTGTGCAGTGAACATAAGATACCTTTACTACTGTTTGTACATTAAAAAGCTTCTATGTTGACAGAGCACAATGTTTTGAAAAGCAACAAAAATATTTTCAGAAATCCTCTTTCAAATTATTCTGTTTCACAGGGCCAGGGAGTTGTAATGTTAACTAACATTGCCATTATTTTATTCAATGCTCCTCTTGTGTTTTTAATTACCCGACTAGGTTCTATCTTAGCTGGTCATACAATGGTATATGTATTCATCTTAATAGATTGACTTGGAGGTTCTACTTTTCAACATGTAAACCATGTTATGTGTGGACGAGGTGAAGAGGGAAGAGTAGCTATGAGATAGGTTTCTAGGAGGTGAGGGGCAAAGGTTAATAGAAACAACAACAAAAATTACCAATGGAAGTCAGTTATGTTAACACCAAATACATCATTTTTGCAATAACATCAGACCTAACAGAAACCAAATTGAGGTAATTCTAAGGATTCTTTGTGTCTATTAACTTCTTTTTTTCAAAGTGGTCAGAAATAAGTGATGGCAAGTCTCCAGTAATTCAGGTAGTAGATTTAAACCATTATGTCTACAATATAAAACCTAAAGCATGACATCCAATCACAAAACATGGAGGATGCAATTTTCCTGGTGTACTCAGCATTCAGTGCACAGCTGTAAATTATTTAACCCGAGTTATATTCACTAAGGAAAGGGAAATGACAATGACATCCGACAAACAAAAGGACCACCTTATTATTGATAACTAAGGTCATCATGCAAATGTATGTGACAGGGATGACATAATGGTCATTGACTTGTGTTAAGATCAAAGCAGCCTGTTAGAAACCCCATTCAGAAAATGAACATTTTTTAACTGGAGCCTCCTGGGATTAACATTTAAAACTAACAATAGTGAACTTTGAACTGTGAGGGAAAGCAATGAGGAGCTATAAGAGGAAAGCTTTCAGAGTTTGAGATAGTTTTAGACTATATGCTTATAAACCAACCCATCTGATTATTTTAACTCAACTCAACTGAACTCAACACAACTTGTAGTAACCTACTCCAACTGGTTCTATGTATCTCTGTAGTTAGGGAAAATGAACTTCACCTCACACAAATATTCTTTAAAAACACATATTTGGCTTGAACTGGTCGGCTTATCCTCAATCTTTTTCCAATTAGAAGATAAGTTTGTAACATTTGGGGGCTTATGTCAAAGTCTTAGGGCAAAGATCGAAATCAATTATAAGTCAAGGGATTCTAAAACGATGTGTAGATGGCGTGGAACATTAGAGCAATTTTTAAATAACGGGGTATGCAAATCTCAAAGAAATTCCCATACATGTTTATTGGTATAATTATTTCTAAATAACAATAATAATGATCATATGCTAGGCGCTTTATGCAGGATCACATTTCATAACCATAACAACCTTCTAAGATAGGCCCTATTAGTATCCCATTTTACAGATAAGAGAACTGACATCTTGAGGTGGTAAATAATTCATCTAGTTAGTATGCGACGGAGCCAAAATTCTAACTCAGACAGCCTGACTCCAGAGCCCTGCTATAACGCTGGCATAAGAAATAAGATAAAAACAAACTCGTCCAGAGTCTTTATTATAAAGCAGTGGTAAATATACACTATTGGCACATAATCCCATATAATAAAAGCCCAGCGACCATACAGCAGAACAATCAGAATGACCGCTTGACTGGTCGACGGAGCCAAAATTCTAACTCAGACAGCCTGACTCCAGAGCCCTGCTATAACGCTGGCATAAGAAATAAGATAAAAACAAACTCGTCCAGAGTCTTTATTATAAAGCAGTGGTAAATATACACTATTGGCACATAATCCCATATAATAAAAGCCCAGCGACCATACGGCAGAACAATCAGAATGACCGCTTGACTGGTACTATGAGGTGCACTGACCACCTCTTGGTCCCTCCCCCTGGCCAGCAGGCTCCGACTGCCAGATGGCGAACAGGGAACCAGGGTGGGTGCCGGGGGATGCGGGCAGCACCAGGCCAAGACCCCCGCCTTGCTGGTTGCCCCCCACACAGAGGCCAACCCGCAGCAGGGGTGGGGCTGGTGAGCGGGCAGGACTGGCTGACCTCTCGGTCCCTCCCCCCGCCGGCCATCAGGCTCCCATCGTCCGATGGCAAATTGGGAACCTGGGTGGGTGGCAGCAGGGCGCGGGGCCGGCTGCCGGCAGCTGGGGAAGATGGCCCTGATCGGAGGCTAGACCTAGGGACCATATCTGTGCATGATTTTGTGCGCTGTGACCACCTCTTGGTCCCTCCCCCTGGCCAGCAGGCTCAGATCGCCGGATGGCGAACAGGGAACCAGGGTAGGTGCCAGGGGCTGTGGGCAGCACCAGGCCAAGACCCCCGCCTTGCTGGTTGCCCCACACACAGAGGCCAACCCACAGCAGGGGTGGGGCTGGTGAGCGGGCAGGACTGGCTGACCTCTCAGTCCCTCCCCCCGCCGGCCATCAGGCTCCCATCATCCGATGGCAAACTGGGAACCTGGGTGGGTGGCAGCAGGGCGCGGGGCCGGCTGCCAGCAGCTGGGGAAGACGACCCTGATCGCAGGCTAGACCTAGGGACCATATCTGTGCATGATTTCGTGCGCTGCGCCTCTAGTATGTAAATATGAGGCAATATACTCTAGTACAAGTATACAATTTGGAGATATAGGGCCTGCATTTGATATAGGAGTAATGTGACATTAAGTTGCTTCATTTTTCTGAACTTCAGTTTTCTCACCTGTAAAAGCAGTATGATGCTTAATTCCCAGTGTAGAATATGACATAATATATGTAAAAAACATTTTGTAAACACTGTACTCTTTTTGGCCATAATAAAAGCATGAGGCTGCAGACATGTTTTCTATTGAGCCAATACAATGAATGTGTAAGAACAAAGAACAATAAAATAAAAGTGCTAAGAAGACAACAACAACAAAAATAACACAATTCATGGAAACATCTTAGCTATGACCCATGTATGTCAAAATGTGTAGAAGATTCTTTATACCACAGGGAAGACATAGCCAAAGTAAACTGAATAATAAATTAATTTTCTGTAGGCATTAGGGCATAGTTGTTAAGAATATAAACTTTGCACTAAGATTTGGGTTTAAATCCTAGACAAGTTACTCTAGTTTTAAGATTTTGGTTTTTCTCATTAGTGAAGATTATAAATATAGGAATTGAAGGAGATTATATTTATGAAGTGCTTCATATTAACAAGGCTCAAGTAATATGGGAGACTATCATTATTTATCTTCTGATGTCATTACAGTTTATTTATTTTATTATTATTTTTTAAATCCTCGCCTGAGGTTATGTTTGTTTGTTTTTTAGAGAGAGAGAGGAGAGAAACATCGATCGGTTGCCTCATGTAGGCACCCTGACCAGGGATTAAACCTGCAACCCCTTAGTGTATAGGACAACACTTCAACCAACAGAGCCAACCAGTCAGAGCTGATGTCATTACGTTTTAAAAGAAAGAATATAATTTCAGGAGACCACACATTTGTGTCTTTCAGAGCCTTAACAAAGGAGGTTAAGGAAATGCACATAAAAATGGCTTTGGGGGCTGCCTTTAAGTACTTCGTCAGGTTGATTCTAGAGTCTGTTTGCTCAAAACTTAATCTTTACTTAAATGGAGTGGCTTCAATGATCAGTTCTTATCAGTGCTTCAGATTGGGTCTCCGTGTCTGTGTAGACAGACTTAGATAGTTTCATTCAATGTGTAGTTTAATTTATTATCTGAATCTGGAACTGCTCTCTGACTAGTCATGAGAACAGACACTGACTATTTGTATGGGGGTGCTGGTGGATGGAGAGAGTTCATGTTGGGAGGGAGCATAGAGCAAGACAGTGAAGAAGACAGGAGAGAAAATGAAAGCTGGAGATCCAAGAGTCATCCTGACCATCCTGCTTCTCCCAGAAGTGGGAAGCTCTCTGCTGATCACATGATCAAATTACCACCTGCCCAAGTCAGGACCCTTACTAGACATGATGCCTCTTACAACCTACTCCTGCTGATGGTTTGAATCTCTCTTTCTTCGAGTTTGCAGGGAGCTGGTTTCATCTTATCTGGCAGACATATTCAGATTCCAGGAGGAACATTAGCTGTGGGAATGTAAACTAAGTAGGATAATCTATACTAATAAAAGGGTAATATGCTAATTAGACCAGGAGACCTTTTGGGACACCAGCCGGGGAGGGCAATTGAGGGCCTTGAGGCCTGCAGGGGAGGGCAGGTGGGGGCCATTAGGCTGGCAAGGGAGGGCAGTTGGGGGTGATGAGGCTGGCAAGGGGGGCAGTTGGGGGCAAGCAGGCTGGTAGGGGGGGTAGTTGGGGGCGAGAAGGCTGGTGGGGGGGCAGTTGGGAGCAAGCAGGTTGGCAGGCAGAGGGGTTAGGGGCGATCAGGCAGGCAGGCAGGCAGGTGAGCAGTTAGGAGCCAGCGGTCCGGATTGTGAGAGGGATGTCCGACTGCCGGTTTAGGCCTGATCTCACAGGGGCCTAAACCGTCAGTCAGACATCCCCCGAGGGGTCCCAGATTGAAGAGGATACAGGCCGGGCTGAGGGACTCCCCCTACCCCCCCGCACGAATTTCATGCACCGGGCCAATAGTATTTTATAAGGTCTTTTGGAAATAGAGGGCTCCTCATGTCCATTTAGATACAAAAACCCAAAATGCTCTTCTATGTTGATTCTGAATGGAATTACGGTCTTTTGAATGATAAAGAAAAGGGTTGATATACTATATGTACACTCTTAGCATCCTGAAAAAGAAGAAAAGACTAACTTTGATTCAGAATGCTTTCAGATTACAACACAGAACAGGAAGAATTGAGTCAAAAATTCTATGGAAATATTAGTTTAAATAGCTAAAAAAAAGGGTAGGGGGAAGAACCAGTCAAATGTTTCCAGTTGTTCTTTCCTCTGATACATGGGAACTATATAAAATTTACAATTTCTGAAAGTAATACTAAGGTGTAGTAATTTTAAAAATAATTTAGTAGTAAGATGACATAAATGAGTAACCAGTAATGATAATAATAAGAATAATCAACATGAATTGAGGGCTAAGTATGGAGCATATTAATAAATAATTTAAAGACATTACCCTATTTAATCTGCACAAAATCTTTCTAGGTATATCTTGCTATTTCCCCCATTTCATAGATGAGTAAAATGAGGCTTTTAGAAAAGTTAACTAAATTGCACAACATCTTTCTTTCAGTTAGTAAATGGTGAATTCAAATCTAGTTTGAATGAATAGGTGAGCCTTGGTTTATGCAACCCCTGATTTCTGAAAAATTGCACATAAATGAAATCTTAAAAACCAAACCATGAAGGTGTGGGAAGGGCGGGTGGAAGGGGTCAATGAGAAAAAAACAATAAGGGGGGCATTTGTAATAATATCAACAATAAAGATAAATTTAAAAAACAACAACCACCAAACCACATTCTAAGATTCTGAGAATCTGAGAATGGATTTCCCTCCCTTCCTTCCATGGTAAAGGTTCCTACTTTACCATGTACTGGGATTGCAACAGTAAATAAAACAGAGTCCTGACTCTCATGAAACAGATATAATAGTGTAGGAAACAGATAATATACATGAGAATAAATGTTACTCTATGTCACATGATGATGAGTGCTATAAGAGAAGAGAAAGTGGACTGGGGCATAGGGTGTGCTGGAGGCATAAACTGTAGGAGGTTAAGTGATCAGAGAAGATATCTGGGATGATGAAATTTGACCTGAAGGAAGTGAAGGGATAGCTGGAGGAATTCCACGTCCTGAAGTTTCCGAAGCTGTGAGGTGGCGGCGTGTTTGGTATGTTTGAAGCATGGCTAGCAGACCGATGTGGCTGGTATAGAAAAAGGGAGAATGGTGGTGGTGGTGATGGTGTGGTGGTGGTGGAGGAGGGGGTGGGGTGGTCCTGTAGGGCCTTCTCTACAATTGTCGGAATTTTAACTTTTCCTGTGAGTGATATGGAAAGGCATTAGAGGATTTGTGGCAGAGGAGTGACATGATCTGATTTACGTTTCAAAGATCACTCTGTCAGCCCTGTAGTGAACAGCTTGTATGGGAAAGGGAGGCCAGTAAGGAAGGCTATAGGAATAGTTCATGGGAGAGATAGGAGTTTGGACCATGGCAGTGGGAAGTGGCCAGATTCCAGAGAGACTCAGAGGCAGAACCAATCGAGTTAACCAATGGACTGGATGTGGAGTGCGAGAAAGAAGAAAGGTGTCCAGGGCAGCTATAAGATGTTTGGCCTGAGCAAAGGGAAGGATAGAGTTATTTTCTGAGATGGGGAAGACTGCGAGACAAACAGTTTTGCTTTGTTTTTTGGTTTTCAGGGGCGTGGGAGGGCGTTGGAGAGAAAGTATTTAACTTGGGATATGTCCAGGTTGAGATGCTTAACACATCCAAGTGTAGCTGTCAGGTAGACAACTTGATATATGAGTCTGGAATTTGGGAGACAGATCCAGGCTGAAATAGAAATTTGGGAGTTGTCAGCATAGAGAAGATATTTAAAGCCATGAATTTGGGTGTTATCACCTAGGGAGTGAGCGTAGATAAAGAAGAAGTCCAAAGATTGAACTCTGGCACCCCATTGTTTAGAAGTCTGGCAGATGAAGAAGAAACCAGCGAAAGAGACCAAACACCATGAAAGATTTGCATCCTGAACGTCAAGCGAAGAAAGTATGTCCAGGAGAAGAGAGTGTTCAACAGATTCAATGCTCAATATGTCGTGTAAAATGAGAGTTGAGAATTAACATTGGAATGGACAGCGAGGCATCACTGATGGCTTTGATAAGCGATACTTCATTGCAAGTCTAGAGACAAAAACTGACTGGAATGGGTTCAGGATGGAATGAGAAGAGAGAAAGGAGGGTCAGAGTTTTTGGAAAGAAGGAGAGCAGAAAGCTGGAGAGATAGCAGAGGGAATGTGCAGGCTTTTTGTTTGTTTAGGCTTGTAGGCTTATGAAAGTAATTTAAAGGAAAATGGCAAATGTCTTCGTAATGTAAACCCTGACTCTTATTTTATCTGCTTCATAATATATATACTTTAATATGCTGGTTTTACTTCTGTAGCCAAAAAAATTACTAAAAGTATTACTACTAAAATTATAATAGTGCTAATGATAGTCTTTAGTTACCATCCTGATCATAGCAATCATTTTGAATATAATATCTATAGGGTTGATCTCTAATACCTTTGCAACAGAGAGCTACTAGCTTCAACTTGAAGTCTTCTAGGTGGAAATACCTGTTTGGATGTGCTCCAAAAACCACAAACAAGTTTTTGAATAAAGTACAGTTAGAGCCACATTATGGAAAAATGTTATGGAAAAAATTAGTTGTTCACACAGTTCACATATAACTCTTGGTGTATCAAATTTTATTTGGGCTTACTTTCTGAGTCCTATAAAAATACACTTAAGTTGCCTATTACAACTACTTCAGCAGCAAGTGGCTCTCCACAACAATAATAATAGTAATAATAATGTCAATGTAGAACCAGACATCTGGCAGTGAATAGTGGATTGACAAGCTACTGGAAACAGCACAGCTGGGGGAATGGGTCAAATTTAGAAGACCATAATATTAGGAGGATGTGATTGTACATGGTAACCTATTTTAGGTGAAACTTTTGTTCAATAAAAAAAAAATCCAGGGGCTCGTTTATAAATTTCCCACCATATTCATGACTCAAAACTGCAGACTTTGGTTGTCTGAATCTCCCAGCTCTGGAGTTTATGCTCCTCTGTTAAGTGCCATTTAATGAGGCTATGGAGAGCTTTCAGTCAATGGATCCACTCTCTCCATGGCCCATGCTGCAGGCACAAGCCAGCGAAGGCGAGTGCATGTTAGATGGAACAATTTTGCACATACAGATTTAACAGGGGAAAAAAGAGCAACTGAGAAGGCACCTCCTGAATCCTTACTTTACTTCCAACCTTCAACAAAGGCCAACATGATTTTTAAGACCATCGTTAGGCAAAAGAGTATAAAAGGCAAAGTGTGCTATCAAAACTCCCTTTTACTACTATCTGTCTTTCCCCTGTCTCAACAGTTCTAGTTGTTCTTAAGCAACTCTCTTTTGCCCAGGACTCTGAACCCTCTGCTTGCTCCTGAAGTCTAAGCAATACTTGCCTTCCCCATTAAGATTGCATGCCTCAGATTTATAAAGGTCCCTTTTTGATATAAAAAATGATCTACCTTGCCCTGGCTGGTGTTACTCAGTGGTTAGAGCATCGGCCTAGGCACCGAAGGGTGGCTGGTTCATGACTGGTCAAGGGCATGTAACCTGGGTTGCAGGTTCAATCCCCAGCCTCAGTGCGGGCACATGTGCGAGGCAACCAATCGATGTGTTTCTTTCACATCAATGTCTCTCTCTCCTCTCCCCCCTCTTTTCCACTCTCTCTGAAAAACAATGGAAAAAATATCCTCAGGTAAGGATTAAAAAACTTATCTACCTTAAGGTCAATTTCTCTTTGTTCTCAGCTGGATCAGTACTTTTCACACTTTAAGGCGCCTATGAGATACTTTGGGATCTTGTTAAGAGGTAGGGTCTCATTTAGTAGGTCTTGGGTGGGGGTTTATCGAGAGACTGAGGTTTTGCATTTTAACAAGCTCCATGACAGATGCTGCTGGTCCACAGGCCATATCTGAGTATGCTAGCTGACACAAAGCTAAATGGGTACCAAACTTTACCGGTAGGGTTTTATTGTACGTCTGCTTTCACATTATGCTTGTAGTTCCACAGGTATATGTCAGGCATTAGCCAGAAAAAGCGAATGAAACAGGAATTTTATGTCAGGGGCTGAGTTTAAGGTAGAACATTTTTGTCAGATGAAAGAGAGGCTCTTACTCCTTTAAAAAATTGAGTGACCTTCAGCTCACCAGAAATCTAGAGCTAGACTTCAGTGGATAAAACCAGAAGTTCTCCTCTGTGAAGCTTGGCCTCCATAGGGTAGGGACAGCTATGCTACACGGATAGAGGATAGACTCTGACGTAGGGATTATTGAGTTACTCCCATTTTGTGGCGCGCGCGCGCGCGCGTGTGTGTGTGTGTGTGTGTGTTTGTGTGTGTGTCTGTGTGTGTGTGTGTGCGTGTGTGTAGAGCTGTAAGTAAACTTGACAGCCTTCCTTAAACTCATCTCCCCAGCCCTCAGCCTAGATCAGTCACCTCTCACATGCGCTCCCATGGAATCCTGGGCTACTTCCTTTTGAAGCTTTTGTCACGCTATGTGGGTTCTTCTTACCCATCAGACAGCTCTGTTTGAAGGAAGAATTGTGTCTGTGGCCCTCGTCATGGTCTCACCCACAGCAGTGATGGATAAGTATTTGTTAAATGAACAGAAAAGTCTGTCTTCCCAGTTTCTGTAACTAATGCCTTCGGTTCCCTACCTAAGGTTAGAGATAATAATCCATCATGAACCCAATACATCTAACTCTCACTGTGTGTTGCTCACTGACTGTTGGCAGCTCTCTGACTACTGGGCCTGACCATCCTTCCTGAACAACTCGTGGGCGGCTGGGGACATGTGATTAGCTCTGGCCAATGAGTTGTGAGCTGAAGGCATGTGTGTTACTCTCTGGCTAAATATTTACTTGCTAAAGAGAGACCCTTGAGGACTCCCTTTTCTTTCTGGGTCAGCATCTGGCAATGCCCAGAGGGGTGGCTGCTCACTTAGTCCTAAATGGCTATGATGAGCCCCCCTCCCCCACCCTCATTGTGGACATATAGTATAAGAAATAAAGCTTTGTGGGTTAGCCATTGAGATTTTGATGGTAGCTGTTACTGCGGCATAACCGTGCCAACTCTGATTAATACGAGTTATGAGGGTAATACCCCAAACGGAGGGACGCTAGGTCCTGCCTGCTCCTAGCTAGGCCCAGCATCCCGCCTCCTTCGAAGCTGGGTTTCAGGGGTGGGCCTGAACCAAGTCTCTAGTTCTGAAAACGAGGCTTTGCCTTGTCCCTGAGACTAACTTCACACTGGTTCCGGTTGCAGTGGTTCTCAACCTTCCTAATGCCGCGACCCTTTAATACAGTTCCTCATGTTGTGATGACCCCCAACCATAAAATTATTTTCGTGGCTACTTCATAACTGTAATTTTGCTACTGTTATGAATTGTCATGTAAATATCTGATACGCAGGATGTATTTTCATTGTTCGCGACCCACAGGTTGAGAACCGCTGGTAGAGGATCCCTGCCATGTGTCTGTGACTGAGTTCTGGTCTCCGTAAGCCCAGACTCTCTAGAATGAGAGGCACTGTCCTGCTCTTGTCCCAGGCAGTGTGATTATCCTCCCGAGCCCTAATCATCTCCTCAGCTCCCCCTGACTGTGTGCCCGCATCTCTGTCACTCTTGCTGCTTCTCCGTCCACATGATCCATCCGCAGGGCAGAGCACCCTGAAGATGCTGCGCTGATTTCATTTTGCTGATCCAATAACTGTATTCTCACCAGTTATCTGTTGCTGTGTTCTGTCTGCCTCGATGATCTCCATTGCTAGCCCCTGTCCTCAATCTGTCCCCAAACTCCATTGCCTGCCTTGTTATAATTAGGGAAATTTGTCCCAGTTTTCTGCATTTCTCATTCTTTCCCAAATCACTGCCGTTAAATGGGCCATGCATATTTGTGTCCAGAGACATAACAGATGGGATCTTGGGGATTAAGGTAGCAAACAGAGAGCACAGGGCTTTTAGAAGGATTAGTCTTTCGCCTGGTGGGGAGGACAGAGAAGGATGCTGGGGAGCTGGTTGAAAAGGGTCGCTTGGCCCTATAAGCATATGCGATAGTCGTTGGATTTAGTCTACTCTCACTGTTCCTGTCTGTCTGTTCCCAGAAATATCTATAAAAGAAAGAACACTAGATTTAAAGTAAAAAAAAAAAAGCAAAAACATGGCTTAAGTGCCAGCTGTGCCATTTACTAGCGGTATAACCTCAAAAAGATTAGTTAACCTCTCTGAGCCTATCTGTTCAAGTGTAAAATAAAGCTAATAACATGCCCCTAATGGGGCCCATAACGAGGCTGAGTAGGGGATTGTAAAGATCACATGACAGAATGAGGAAGCACTCAGCCTATTGTAAAGGGCTTTGTTCATGAAGGGGGTGTTCTGGTGATGAGGAGAGAGCAGACAGGCAGATGGCCCCCACCAGCAGGCATCAGTGGAACCTGAAAAATGGGTGGGGCGTATGGAGCCGAAGCAAGGTTCTGTGAGGAGCATGCAGTCCTGGAGAACCAGTCGGAATAGGAGGAAGCACCTCTGTGGGGGCCTGGGCAGAAGGGGCTGTCCCTGGTAAGAGGTTCAGCTAATTATGCTACTGACTGCATGGTCTCACCCTCCTCAATCAGAGACGTTCAACCACATTGCTTCCCCTCCCGATTTGCAGCCATGATGGGCAGATGTACAAGGGGATAGGCTATAGATGGCACTGTTGCCATATGATGAAGTCATTGTTTGCGTATTTTGTTGCTGGGTAGTTTGGGGGCCTCCAGAGGACCTCTTTTCTCTCACCTTAATTCCCAGGGCACCCACTTGCTGAGCGCAGCCTTGCCTCATCGCCTTTCCAGCACCAGTCCCCACACATGTTGAAGCTTCACTGGCTGCCCAGCGACCGGGCATCAGCAGTTGGCAAGGCTTCCAGGAATGGAGCCTGGACCACCCAGCTAGTTAGAGGACTGATGTGGAATGTGGGGTTATGTTCGAGTATAGCAGGACCACACTGCTACACGGCATGTCCCATCTGCGGGAGCAGGATTTTTGGGGGGCTCTCAGGGAAATGTAGATAGACTCCATAACGCCTCATCAGAGGCCTGGAAACACAAGGGGTGGCCATTCATTACCAGGCCTTTTCACCTGTGGGTTTTTCCTGCACAAGCTGGTCACAGTCCAAACATTTCCAGACTCAGAGCAAATAGAACATCAAGGCAGAGGGTAAGAAAGCACAGGGAGAAAGTGGCGAAGATGTGGAAAAAGTCAAGCTATTTAAGATGAGGTGCCTTTAGCAAGAGGTAGTGAAGAAAGAGGCAGTTCTGCTGAATAAGGCCAGAATCACCTTTAAGATAGGTGAGTCTCCTGCAATAAAGTGACAGGCTGATTAAATGGTAGACACTCTCACTTGTCTAGGCTCAGAGTCAGTTAAGATACAGGATGATCAAACAAGTGGAGAATCCAGATATGAAAGGCACAAAACAGCTGAAGCAAAGACTAGGGAAAAGCTGGTTAAAGGAGATTTCAGCAGCATTGTAGAGAACCAAACAGCGAAGGAAAGATATTTATATATATATATTTATATTTTAGTAAACAAGAGTTATTACTCAGGGGAAAAAACTTAGATTGACAATGAAAGTAGAGAAGTCATTTCCGCAAAGTGCCTGGGCCTTAGGTTTACAGCCCCAAATTGTCTACTTCCTAATTGTGTGATCTTGCAAAAGTTGCTTAAACTCTCTGACCTCAGTTTCCCTCTAGATGAACTCGAAATCTTAGTAATCACGGGGATATCATGAGGTTTAACACAGATAGTGTATATGAAAGTCTTTGTAATTCATAAAGTTCCAACAAATATTAGCTATTATTACCACAGAATTTCCCTATTTTCCTACACTAGGTTTTTTTTATATCTTCTGGGTATGCAGACAATGTAAAAGCCCACATGGCTAAAAGCCATGTCAGCTGGTTGAGTAGTTTGGCAGATAGAGCTAAAGGAATAAGTAGAAGATGTCCTCTGGCTTCCCATTGACTGTAGAATAAGTTTCCAACCACTTTTTATGTCAGCCATATCTCCCCAGCCTGTGTCTAAAAATAATTTGTGGCCACTCCCCTCCATTCTCCTTATAAAACCTCCCTGAATAGTTCTCTGAATTGTATCAGTACTTGCTCTGCCTTGGGACATTTTATTCTGGAGGCCTAGAGCGCCCTTCCTCTGCACACCTCTTTCTCAGGCCTCCATGTCCAGCTCTGAAGCCACCCCCGGGAGCCTGTGTCTAGGTCAGACTGGTCACATCCTCTCAATGTTTCCCTAGCTCTCTGTTCAACCCCCATAAAAACAACAGACAACCTGCAGCTGCCATTCACTGGGAGCTTACGTTGCTCCAGACGCCACGGGAAGCACTGCACAGAGAGAATCTCATTGGCCCTTCAATACAACTTTTTTCTCAGGGAATGCTGCTGTTATCCTCCCCATTTTATAGATAAGGAAACTGTGGCTCAGAGGTAGAGTAACTATCCCCGGTTAGACTGAAAGCGAAACAGATGCATTGTCTATGATTGCTTTTTAAGTAATTAACTGTCTTCAAATGCAAGGCTAACTCCAAGACTCATGCTCTTACACATCGCCTGGCACTGCACTGTCATGATTTGTTCATTTGTCAGTCTCCTCCTCTCCCATTAGACCAAATGTCTCTAAAGCAGAGGAATCATACTTGAGTCAGCAGTGTACAGGCAGGCCCTCAATAAATGTCTGCTGAATGAAAAAAAATAAGTGGGTTCTCAAATGAGGAGAAACAGAAAGTAGACTTATGAAACAACCCTAAAATATCAATATCCTCTGTAAACTGGAGTCGTATACACCACCCAAGTGAGACAACAGTTATGTTTGACTTGGATCCTTGGCCATCATTTTATCTTTCTCTCACCTTCTTAGCAACACCACTAAGAGCATCAGCTTCTAATGTGACGAGATGATACACACGTGCTAGACACACCCAACCCTCCCTTCCTTCAGGACTGATTCATGCAGTCAGTAGCATCAAGCAAGGCCAGAGGCTCTAAGTCCTCCTTCATTCTTCACATAACCGCATCTACAGAGTTTCATTTCGCTAGTGATCAAAAGTATTCCTTTTGGCATTTGTGTACTCAGCATGCATAGATAAAACTGAACAGAGTATATAACAATATCTTTCTTTCTAGTCGAGGGAGCGGGAGAGGAGGGATGATTTGGGAGCACAATAGGTGCCACATGAGATGGTCCCAAGGTGGCCATGGGGTAAAAAGCAGTCATATACAATGCATCTGTTTAGCATCCTGGCTAATAAATAAGTAAAACATCTCATCAAATCTCCATTATATCACGAATATCTATCACAGTCCCTGACACATAGTAGGCACTTAGTAAATGTTTCATGAATGAGTAAACAAATGCATGGACGACAATGTAGGAAGTTTTCTCTTCTACCCATAGGAAGTACAGAAAGCTGGATGCCCGGGTGCGGAAGTTATGCAGGGCAAAATGAGAAGCTAGACTCTTTAGGAAACAGCCTTCTGTTTGAAGGCCAAGGTAACAGTGCCCATAACTGAACTCATGGGACTTTGATCACCGAAATGGCTAAAGTTTAAAGAGAGTTCTGAACAAACAATCATGTGAACAAACCTCACATTTTCTCATTCATTCATTCATTCATGTATCCATTCATTCAATCCTTCAACAAATTTTTGTAGAGTGCAATTAAAGCTAGGCACTGTGCCAAGCACTTCACAAACATTATTTTTTAATACACAAAACAACTGTAAGAGGTGTATTCTCATTATTACCCCAATTGTACAGACGAGAAAGCTGGGACTCAGAGAAACTAAATAAGTTATCAAGGCTATTCAGCATGTGGCTGAGCTATGATTTCAACTTAGAACTCTCTGACCCCAAAGCCCCTCTCACTCTCTCCCTTTTACTTGTCTCTGACCTTAAGGAATTCATAGTTGAGCAGGGGTATAAGCTGGAAATAAACACAATGTGAAAAGTGCTCTGAGGGAGGTGAGAACTGGGTGCAGTGTGACCAGAGATGAGAGGCATCTACCTCAGACCTGAGGTGGGAAGGTCTAAGGAGGAATCATAGAGGAGATGATATGCTGAGTCGTGGAGGAGGGCTTGGTGTTTATCAGACAGGAAAGGCAGAAATACAAAGGTAAGGGGAGCATAGTACATTTTTATTCATTGTTCTTCACTTTGTATGAATGGACTCAGATACAAACAATGTACCAGTGATGCCTAGCTGCCCGCATCTTTCTATTTATTTGGCCAAATGTAGGGAAACTCTCCACAGACCGAGTACACATGCTGAGACAAGTATTCAATACTTTGGCTTGGACCTTGAAAGTTTTAAAAAGCAGCGATTTTTATTCCTATATCTGCTCCTTCAAAACATTCATGCTCCCATAGCACCTACCTCTGCACACGCTGCTCTCTCTGCCTGAAAGATGCTCCCGTTCTCTCTCAGAAACATTTCACCAACTGCCCACTTTTCTGCACTTGGCTAATTCCTCTTCATCCTTCAAGTGTCAGTTTAAACACTACTTCTTCTGGGGGGCTTTCCTGACCCCAAGGTTAGGTTATATCCTTTGAGAGTGTCCCCTAAACGTCTGTGATCATGACACTCATCCTGCTTTTGCCCCACTGACTTGTCTTTCATTTCCTATAAACTCCATGAGAGTCCATAACTGTCTTGTTTACACCTGTATTCTCAGTGGTCAACATAGTGGCACACAATAGGCACTTAATAAATATTTGTAGAATGAATAAATGAAAGACCATGTATTTGATAAAATTTTTCTTATTAAAAAGAAAATTAAAAATCAGCAAAGTCTGATATCTAGGAAATAGAGTCAGAATGGAGAAAGAGAAAAGAAAGAAAAAAAATCATGTTTTTAAAAAAAGGCAGAGTAAAATGTACAGAATTTATAGACTTGCTGCATCCTTATTGTACCTTTCCCCAGTACTTCTTTAAACACATAATAACTGGCCAGATCTTACCAATAGTAGCATCCAATTTTCATATATCCCCAACACATGGGCCATTTTGTTTTTTAAAAAAGGTTATAAAATCTTATTTATCACATTCGGAACATCTGAATAACATAGAAAAGAAATCCTAAAAATCAGAGGTATACTCTTTCCAGGCCCTTCTTACTACATTCTAAACATTTTGTACTGAATTTTATATTTTAAGTGGCTTGATTTTTCATTTCAGTCCAAAGGTTTCTGAAATTTGCAACATCTGCTAGGTAAGTGAAGAATGAAACAATTTTTTAAAGATCAAGTAATGAAAAAAAACTTTCTTGAAGGATTGTGCATTTTCAATTTGTTCCACATGAGTCTATTTCAGGAAATTACCTTTTAACTGATGCTCATTTGTTTGTGCAGAAATATTCTCCCAATAGGGATGGACTGTGATCTGAGAGTTTTTTTTTGTTTTTAAATGTATTTTTATTGATTTCAGAGTAAATGAGAGGGAGAGAGAGTTAGAAATATCGATTATGAGGGAGAATTATGGATTGCTTGCCTCCTGCATGCCCCCTACTGAGGATAGAGCCTGCAACCCCAGATTTTTTTAAAATGTATTTTTATTGATTTCAGAGAGTAAATGAGAGGGAGAGTTAGAAATATCAATTATGAGGGAGAATTATTGATTGGTTGCCTCCTGCACGCCCCCTACTGAGGATAGAGCCTGTAACCCGAGCATAGGCCCTGACTGGGAATCAAACTGTGACCTCCTGGGTCATAGGTTGACACTCAACCACTGAGCCACACCAGCCGGGCTGAGAGATTTTTACAAGGTAGAAATTCTACTAGTTTGCCTTCCAAGGACAATTTTTAGGTTTCTAGTGGTTTCCGTGAGAGGCCATTTTTTTTTTGCAGTTTCTGAAATGAGTCATAATTAAGGCAAAACTATCCTTTCCTGTGAACAATCTTTATAGAGGATTACCAATGTAGTTTTCTAATTATTGGACATAGGTCAAGGATAGCACTAGAGAAAACTCTCAAAAGTGGGCTGGGTTCACATGGATCACCCAGATCTGTCCCCCACCTTCTCCTCTGACCTTGTTCTCTTTTGGGGCTGGAAATTCCCACCATTAGTCATTCACTGGCTTAAAACTCTCACTTTTTATGCTCAGTGATTACCTTAGAAGTTGGGTGAATGAAATATTTCAGGGGCTGAAAGAAGGTCTTAAAGGTCATATCCAGAGATTCCATCCCATGTCAAGTAAACCATGTATTTTTATTCATTTTGTATGTTGGCAGATGACACAATGTTACGTTTGGAAAAATTATTTTGCTGCTAATTGTTTTTTATATGCTCTAAAATGCATAGGGGAGGATACAAATTAAAAAATACTATATTTCTGAAAAAAAAGAAAGATAAGATAGGGGGAATTACTCTACCAACTGTTACAATGTAAGCTACTGTAATTTAAACAATGTGAATTGGCTTTCGGAAGAAATGAAAAGATCAACAGAATAGAATAGAGAGTCCAGCAATAGACACACAAAAAATAAGGAAAACTGTCATATGAGAGCAAGGACCTTACAAAGCCATGGGAAAAGAAAAGAATATTTAATAAATGTCTGTGTGACAAGTGTCCATCCAAATGTGAAACACAATTACATCTCTACATTGTGGCATACCCACACTTAATTACAGCTGAGTTTCCATGTGGAAAAATAGCTCAGAACTGAAGCTCTATAGACGGAGGAGATCACTCAGGTCTTGTTGAGTGCTCCACAGTGGCCTAGCTCCAGAGAAAGGTGAGGATGGTTGACCTGACAGAGAACTGACGGAATCCACTTGAAGCCAGCCTCACAGGCAGAAGAATGTCAAGGGCAATCGCACTGCTTCATTGGTGCTAACATAAAGCTGGGAACCCAATGATACATCAAGACCCCAAAGGCAACGGGCCAATGACTCTACAGATCTCAGTCTGAGTGACAATGACTCCCATGCTTGACATAAGGGTGAATGAAGATAGGTTCAGACATCCCCTTCTTCCGTCTTCTGAACCCTAGAGCAATCCTAGTCTTAAAAGAGGAAGTATACACACAAGTTAAGTTTGCTTAGGAGCAATCCAGATTTGAATTGGACTCTAACTTTTTATGTGTCTTGGGAACACATATATTTTCTAAGATTACTATGAGGATTAAGCAAGGTAAAATATATATATATATATAAAATGGCATAACACAGTGCCTGATATGAACAGTGCTCAAAAATTGGTATAGTTTTTCTATATTTCATCTCATTGAATCCTCTAAAGAACCTAGGTAGGTATTGCTCCCGTTTAACAAATGTATGTGTATCTTTCTCTAATAAAAGTATAAGCTAGTATTTTCAAACTATGTTAAAGGGAAATGGGTTAGTGAAATTTAAAAAGTTATTCTGTTGAAAAAACAGAATGGCTATGTAAGTTTGAGAGAGTGTGAGTAAAACAAATTAAACCAACTTCTTCACTGCAGCACTTTTCAGAGTCGCTGATATGCTAAGGTGAATTGTTAATTTCTAGAAAGGAAGGATCTTTATCATATTTGATAACTAAAACAGTTCATAGAGTTCTTCTCTGAATATAGCTTGGGAAAATGTAGACTAAATATTCATTGGACAAAAGGATTCAGTTTAATGCGTTTTGTGCATGCCCACAGTGCATGACACATTTTGGGTATAGGGAAAGTGTTCAATAAATTCCACTTGCCTGGTTTATGTGTGAAATTGTGTAGCTCTTTACATACCAATGGGCCAAAATGGGAAGATGCTATCTCTTCACCTGAAAATGAGTCCACAGTCTTAAATTTCCTGAGATTAAGAATGACTGGCCCAGAGGTGTAGCATGGGCTGGGCATTGTCCCATGCACCAAGAGGTGGCTGGTTCAATTCCAGGTCAGGACACATGCCCAGGTTGTGGGGTCAATCCCCAGTAGGGGGGCGTGCAGGAGGTAGCCTATTGATGATTCTTTCTCATCAATGTTTCTCTCCCTCTCCCTTCATCTCGTTCTAAAATTAAAAAAAAAAGAATGACTGGGATCAGTCCTGGCTAAAATGTGAGCCAACGAGAACACTCAAATACTGAGGGCAGGAAAGTAATGGTACAGCGACTTTAGGAAACTTTTTGGAAAGACACCATAAGATCCAACAATCCCACTCCTAAGCATTTACCCAAGCGAAATAAAAATTTATGTTCTCACAAAAAACAAATAGAAAAAGAATGTCCCTCATCTGCTGAATAGATACACACACTACTCAGCACTGATAAGGAATGAACTATTGAAACACAGAACTATTGTGGGTGAATCTCAAATGCACTGTGCTAAGTGAAAGAGGCCAGATGCAAAATGCTACATCCTGTCTGATTTCATTTACACACTATTCTATACAAGGGTAGAAAACAGACCAGTGGTTGCTAGGACTTCAGTGAAGGAAGAAGTTGAGTACAAAGGGACACAGGGTAATTTCTTAGGGTGATGAAAAAAATGTTCTATTAATAGATTGTAGCTGTAGTTAAATGGCTATGGATTTGTCATAACTTGGGAAACTAGGCACTAAAAAGGTGAACTTTATAATATGTAAATTATAGTAATTTTTAAAATGGGAGAAAGCTCCCTTTAAAAATTGTGTACAAGTTTAGTATATTTCTAAAGTAAAAAAATTACTATATGTTGCTTTAAAACTTTTTTTTTAAACAGCAAGGAATATACCAGTGTAACTTCCTAAGATGGATGCTGCTCATAATTCATTCAAATTCCTTTTCCTGGCACTTCTCACCTTTACCTGTATCCAAGTTGGCTTCCGAACTATTACCTGCCCTGGGGACAATTGCATCTACTAACCATTTTTACAACACCTCACTGTAGTTCTTCCTCCATGTATCATCTCCTCAAAATTTGTTAAGTTCCAAACAATAAAAAAATCATGCCCTATTTTTTATTCACCACACTGCCCATTAGAATGTCTGGGAAGAGTGTTAAAAACTATTTAATAAATAAATTAATCAGTACTTAGTTAATAGTGGCAAGTCTATGAGTCCTTAAAGAGTGTGAGCTCTATGAAGACAGGAATTGTGCATACTTAGTCTTGAACTGGGATTGGTACACTGTCAAGGCTCCAGAAATGCTTTTTGAATAAATGTCGATTGAAAGGATTGCAGGGGATGATGATTATAGTTTTTTAAAATGGTGCATGAGTGGAGAAATTAACTATTGGGGGGCAAAGCTGTGGTCTGGTGACAGAGCCCACTAAAGTGGAGGAGGGTGTACCCTGGGCCACTTCTTGGAAAACCTGGTGGCAGAAGGTGAATGTGTAGCCCTCCAGGTTGTGCTGGCTGGGTTTCCTCTCTTATCATGAGCCTTTTTCGGAGAACTCTTGGAACGGAGATACTCGATTTGAATCCAATTGGAATGACTAACTGGGGATGGGCTGCAACACGGCAGATTTCCAACTGTGTTTCTTAGGCTTGAAACTGTTCCCAGAAGCAAAAATGATGAAGGCTTCATTTGTTAAGCTTGAAAATAAAAACACTTTATAAAGGGTTGTAAGGCAAATCTTTTCTTTCCTTTTATTCTTATCTCCCCCTACTGTTGGCCAATCCTGAATTTTAATCTCTTTGGGGGGAAAGAACAATGCTCCTTATAACTATTTTTTTTAAAGTCGAGTAAGTGGAAACATAGAATCTATTTTATTTATTTTATAAGGTTTGAATTTTTATAATTACAGCTCGATTGTTCAACATCCCAAACATCCTAGTCCTTTTGGTTGCCTATGCGGAATAGGGTTCATAAGGATATATAATAACATAATGAACACCTGTAAAGCCAGGGCTTCATATTCTTTGTATCTGATGACTAACACACTGGACCAGGAAGCACACACGACCTCCATCTCCCTGTCCTTCCATTGCTTCTAAAACAGCACAGCCAGCCAGCTAGGGCAGTTGGTCAAATACTTTGATGTGTGTGTGTGTGTGTGTGTGTGTGTGTGTGTGTGTGTGTGTTTGTAATTTCTTCTGGTTTAAAACTTTGATAAAAACATTTGCTATTTATTAAACCATTTAATTAAAAGTGATTTCATCAGCTTACCATAAACCTTCTCATTTAATGCAAAAAGGCTTTGTGGAAGCAGAACAGTAATAAGAAAAGTCCTGAAACTTTTCAAGTTCTGCCTGGAATTCCTTATGCTAAAATTACTCTTGATACTTTATTGAGTACTCCTAATAGTTTAGGCATGATGAGAACTGCTAAAGACACAGGCTAAGGGAAAGGTAGGTGCTGTTCCTTAGCACTGGCTTCAGACTATCCATTGTGAATTTGAGGTCAGATGTTGGTCTAGCTGGCATATCAGGGGGTCAAAGTCATTCGTTTGATCATATAGAGCCAGTTGATTTTGCCCCAGAACCCAATAATTCTAACCACATGGCTTTCAAGATATGCCCTGGATCATAAAGGGGGGGCCTATCAGAGTATCTAGGAAGTTTAGTTTAAAATATTAAAAGGGCCTCTGTTTGTTTGAATGACCTGAGCATCCTCATAGGCAAAGGGGCTGGAATTACAGGATAGACTCATATTATCACTAGGTAATATGGAAAGCTACGTAGAGGAATTGGAGTTGGAATTTAATTGCTAAAGAAGGAAAAGAATTTGCATGACTAACACAAAGTAAAAATATTGGAGTCCTAGAATTGTGTGCTAGTCTGTAAGGAGGCAATCAAGGCAAGAGATAGGTCAATAAAAGGTGAGCTTACCATCATGGGTGGAGAGATGTGAAAAATAAACAGAAATAGATCGAAAGAAAGCTGATTATAACACAAACAATTCAGATTTTAAAATTTGAATTAAGAATATATTTAAAAGGAGCCTGTTTGGGGCATGCCCATTATTTTCTGATGACCTTTTGTTTTGGGACGGTCTGTTCTGCCTAGGTCAATCACATTCCTGTTTTTTGAGAGTGTGGATTCTCTGGAAGAGAGGGAGGCTGAGTCTGTCAGTTGTCGGCTCCCGAACCTGTGAAGTCTTGGAGTAAGGACTGGCATTATGGTACCCAAAGCCCTGTGCAGGCTAAAGTCAATGAGCAAAAGACACTAAGATCCTTGTATGGGAAAGAAGAAAGTAAGAGCCCATGACATCTCAGAAAAAAAAAACACAGAGAGAAGATGACTGCTGAGACTCTGATTTCTTGAATCTCAGTATCCTCCCAACACTGGGTTCTCTAAGTCTCTACTATATCCCTCCAGGAAATCTCCTTTTATTAAAAAGAGTTTGAAGAGATTCTGTTCCCAGAAATCAAACACTGTCTCTCCTACATAGAGATGAGAGGGATATAGACTTGGAATCAGAAGACCTGAAGTCTAGTCCTGGCTCCAACCAGGTGACCTTGGTCATAACCTCCCTGGTCTGCCGGTTTGACATATGTGGACTAAGGATTATAATATATACTTCTCAGTGTGGCAACAGGGAGCAAACACAAAAAAGGTCTAAAACTATGCTTGGTACTCCATGGACCTTCAAATACGTAATATGTGTAAAATAATACTGAATGAGTATAGTATTTTTTTTTAATTTACCACAATATTATATCTAACTAAATTGGAATTTTAAGGACAATAGCTACCTCTTTGAGGTGCTGCACAGGTAGTTCTATAGTAAAGTAGGCAGATGACAAACAGAAAATGCGTAAGTCTAGTGAGTGGCTTGCGGCCACCGGAATGAAGTCATGCACAGTTAGACAAACACAAGAGCAGGGTTAAGCTAATCCTGTCCACAGCACAGGGCCATAGCAACAACATGGGGTGTCCCGGGTTTTAAGCAGGGGCAGGACAGCACTTTCCACTCCCTCTGAGAGCTTTATTTCCTCTCACAATCAAGGAGCGATTTAGCATTCATTTGTCTGAAATGTTTTCAGGACTATTCTGTGCAGGAATGTGGTAGTACAAAACATACACTCACCATCCCTGCCTCACAGCCCCGGGACTGGCGTGGTCACCACCAGAGTCACAGTTGCAGTGAGAAAGCACAAGGTATAGAAGACAAGACTTTAGGTGCACACGGCAGGCTGGTAAAGAGGGGTAAATTATGATTTTTAGCTTTAATCATTGCTTTTTAAAAAAATGTATTGATTGATTTTAAGAGAGAGAGAGAGAGAGAGAGAGAGAGAAAGGGAGAGAGAGAGAAAGGGAAAGAGAGAAACATCAATTTGTTGTTCCACTTATGTATGTATTCATTGGTTGATTCTTGTATGTACCCCAACTGGGGAATGAACCCGAAACCTCGGTGTATTGGGATGACACTCTAACAAACTGAGCTGTCCAGCCAGGGCATTACCTATTTTGTATTTGGCCAATGATGAAGGAAATTAGATCAAAGATTCAAGAATATATTGAATCACATAACTATTTAAAATTACAGATTTGTCCAACCAGGGTGGCTCAGTGGTTGAGCACTGACTTATGAACCAGAAGGTCACAGTTCAATTCTTGGTCAGGGCACATGCCCAGGTTGTGGGCTGGATCCCCAGTCAGGGGTGAGCAGGAAGCAACCGATCAATGATTCTATTTCATCATTTTATTGCTAGGGCAATAAAAAATATTTTAAAAAATATTTAAAATTACAGATTTAATAATAAAGTTCCATTACAGCCCTGGCTGATTTTCTCAGTGGGTAGAACATTGGCCCGAAGATCCAGGGATTGTGGGTTCCACCTCGGTTGCAGGTTCCCCAGCCCCGGTAGTGTGCATGCACCCAATCATGGGCCTCTCATGTTGATGTTCTCTCTCTCCCCCTTGTCCCTCCCTTCCACTCTCTCTAGAAATCTATGGAAAAAATATCCTCAGGTGAGGATTTAAAAAAAAAAAAAGTTCCATTGTAAAAATAACTCTGGAGTCCAGATGTTATGATACAAAACCCTGAAGATGGTTACTCCCCACCCCTCCCAATCATTTTTACTGTCCTGAATTCTCTAGGTGTAACAGTCCAGGTGTGCTGCTGCCTCTTGAAACCAGGTAAAATACCGTTTGTGGTGTTTACAAACACCAGAGGCGTTTCTCCCTCTAGCCTCCACTCCCAGTTCAGAAGACTGTAATCCTGGACTTGGAGCACCATCTTAGATAAGTGAAAGCCGAGCAGATCATTCTGAACCTGATCCATCTTGGAAATTCGATCCGAGCCTGAGAACACCGCCTAGGTTGTTCCTGAGCTGTGGTTGGGAGCCAATGCGCCTGGGCGCCTGCCAGCGCTCACTTTCTGCCCAATCACCAGATGCATTCTGGGATGTTTCTGCCCACAAGCAAAATGTGGGCTTGTTTTTCTTCACAGCAACTAAGGCCTCAGAAAAAACTCTGGCTTTGCAGTTTCCATGCTGCCTTTAAATCTGTAGAGCTAAATGCCACACCCACAATGAAAGAAGAATAAATGCTCTTTCTCCTTTGAAAATATTACCAGTGGCTACGAGATCTTCGGTTAAACTTGCCTAAGAGTCCAGGTGTTGCCCTTTGCTCTCTTTCTCTCTCATGCACATACGCTGATTTTGAGGCAAACGCACTCAGACGCAGCTGAAAGGCAGCTACAACTTAGCTTGATAGCCGCTTGCAAATGTAGTCTTGTAACTGAAGCATGTATCTGCAGCTGGCTGGTGACCAGGGAAAATCAATAAATACTTAAAGAGGGCTGCAATCAGGGAGCAAAGCAACATAGATTGATAGTAGGACTTCTGAGTGGTAAGCCTGTCACCAGTCATCTAGAGCAGGCAAAGGGGGAAGAGACCAAAAATACACAGACGGTCACAACTAGCGATCCCCTGGCTGTCTTCTCCCACAGGGAGCTGCAATCAAAGGCAGTCTATCCCCAGAGCCTGGTGGGTGTTCCCATCCAGGACTGCTCTGCCAGGGGGCACTGGGAGCCTTGTTTCTATTTCCTGGACTGCTATTTGTTTCTTCCAAGGCTTACCAACTCGCCCCTTGAGAGTTTAACTCCCAATCCTGACTGCGACCGAATATCCCCAGAGGCTGCTTGGTTTACAGTGTGAAGATCACCAGATGTGAATTAAAATTAGGCAGGGTGGGGTTACACAAACGTGAATTAGGTTGACACAGTAAGGAGAAGGTTGAAAATCCATGTTCATGTATCCTAATTAGAATAATACTGCCACATTCTGGTATCCATATTTTATTTGTAAGATTATGAAACCGTCAGGTAAATATTCCAAACTGAATTCTACGGGATTCTAGTGTTTAGTGTATTATTAATGTGTGTTCCATGGGGAAAACAGACATTAGAAAAGAATGAGACAAGTGTGTGTTTTTTCCAGCTGTGACTCCAGACAGGATCCAAAGAGGAGTTTTATCATCTCTTCTCTGGGTTTTGCAGAGACTTACTTTACCCTTCTGTGTTAGCCTCCTAAGGCACTGAGACAACCTTAAAAGGGCACAGGAAAGGGCAAAGGTGTTTTTTAAAAAATTTTTTTATTATTGACAGACTTAGCAACACATAGTATGTTAGTATACATTATTAATCTTCATTGTTATTATGTGTATTTGGCCACAGAACCGTGTGTGTGTGTTTGTGTGTGTGTGTGTGTGTGTGTGTGTGTGTGTGTAGCTAGATTTTGTGTAATTCAGTTTGGGGGGGTATGTTCTATAGAACACATTGTAGGAATGCTTATTTAAAGAAAAATGTGAAATGGATTAAAATGATTAAATTGTGAATCAATTCAATCACTCAGAACTTTCTCCATCTAAAACAGTGTGCTAGACCATAAGCCCTGTGCCCAGAAATTCACACACAGACTCATACACAAACCTGCTCTTAGTGCAGGGCATTTGCACTTGCTGTTCCCTCTTCCTTGAAGTTCACTTCCTGACTTCATCAGGGTCTCTCCTCCAGTATTGTCAATATAGAGAAGGCTTCCCTTGCAACTTATCTAAAATAACACTCCATCACTTCCTAATTCTTTATCTTGCTTAACTTCTTTCAAAGCACCCAAAACAATTTTACATATGCATTCATTTATTAGTGTATTGTCTACCCTACTGGAATATAGCCCTAAGAGAGACATGGCTGTTTTGTTCAGCCTTGTATTTCCAGGTCCTTAAACTACTACCTGGCATTTCCTAGGTACTCAGTAAATACAGGGTGGGGTGGGTTTACAGTTGTGAGTGTGTGAAACAGAGTTTACTCTTATAGTATTATTTATTAACTAGAGGCCTGGTGCACGACATTCATGCACTGGGGGAGGGGGGGTCTCTCAGCCCAGCCTGTGCCCTCTCGCAGTCCTGGACCCCTCGGCGGCAGACATCCCCCAAGGGGTCCTTAGCGCTGCGGAGGTGAGGAGAGAGGCTCCCGCCACTGCTGCTGTGCTTGCCAGCTGTGAGCCTGGCGTCTGCTCCCTGGTGGTCAGTGTGCGTCATAGCGACCAGTCATTCCGCTGTTCGGTTGATTTGCATATTAGCCTTTTATTATATAGGATTATTGTATTACTTTCCATATGAACACCTGTACACCTACTTTTGCCCCACCCTGTATTTGTTGAATGAATGAATTAATGAATACAAATTATTCTGTAGGAATACCACAGGAAAGGAAAAAAAAGAGGTGGGAAATTCAGGTTTAGGTTGCTAAGAAAGGCTTTATCAAGAAGATGTCATTTGAGCTTGGCTTTGAAAATGACAAAGTTTCTGACATGGGGTAAGTGGGATGAATAGCTCAGGATAAGAAAAAGGCGTCATTAAAAGCCCATAAGTAGCCTTGAGAAGTAGCCTTGCTACAGACATGGAAAGAGACTGTCACAACCTCGGGGCTAGCAGCCTATGCATCACGCGTGGGAAGGAGAAACTGCCAAAGCAAGGTTGGTCCTTAAACCAGGGTTCCACTTGCATCTTTGCATCTGGCCTAACTTATTCATGTTTTTCTGATTCAATAGTTCGTTCATTCATTCTAGTATCTATGATGTGCCAGGTATACTTCGAGGTGATACAGATTCAGCAGTGAGAAAAATGTAAAAATCCCTGCATTCATGGAACTTATACTCCCATGGGGAAAGAATGGGATAAATACTATATTTGTACCACATACTAGAAAGTGGTGAAGTACTGGTGGGAAAATGGAGCAGGGGAGGGCTGCATTTTCAATTTTTTTATAGAAGTATAATATACATCTAGAAAAGTACACAGAGCATTAATGCACCGCTCTTTGAATTTTCACTCACTGAATAAACCCCTGTAACCAGCATGCAGAACAAGAACACGAACATCACCACCAACCCAGAAGCACCCCTATGCTCCTACAGTAACTCACTCCCCTGCCAAAGGTAAGCATTGTCTTGACTTCAAAGAACAGAGCTCAGTGGAGACTGCTTTTGTACTTTACTTTTACATAAATGGAACTGTTTGTTACGCATTCTTTTTTTATTAGGCTGCTTTTCCTCCAGCCTTATGTTTATGAAGTTCATCCATGCTGTGGCATACATGGGTGTAGATGGAGTGTTCATTCTGATTTCTATATAATGCATCCCCGTGAGTGACTGTTCCACACTTTTCCTATCAATGGTTGATGGGCGTAGGGATGTTTTCTAGCTGTTGGCTACTGAAAATATCACTGGATAAGTGACGAGGGAGTAGGAGTAGAAGACTCATACTTTTTTCCTGAAAGGTCTATAAAACCTATCCCTTCTTCTTTCAGCTTCCATTGCCTTCCTGGGCCTGGGTCCTGTTCTTTTCTCACATGGCCTACTGCATCCGCCTCCTAAACTGACCTTGGACCTCACTGGTCTTCCACCCTGAAGTGAGAGGGACCTTTCTCAAGCTCATATCTATGTCACTCCCTTATCAAAATCCCAGTGTGGCTCCCTGCTGGGTAAGTCTAAAATCTTTAGCCTAAAAGTCAAAGTCCTTCACCATCAGCTCCTCTCTCACCTTTTTATCTTTAACTCGGGCTTGCATCTCTGTGAAACCTTTCCTCCCTCTCCTTTACCCAATGTTACAGAGCAGCATCAAACCCTTGCTAACATGCTGATTTCCAGTCAATTCTTAACATTCTGATATCCAGGTACAGCCTATAACTTAGGACGAGGCCCACCTGAAGAACACCACCTTTTTCTTAGATCAGGTAACTTATTACTCTACTTACATAGCAACCTCGGGATGGAAGGAGCAACAACTAACACTGATATCATCTTATAAGCAGAAACACAAATGAGCAGGCACATTAGCAAATGGATTTGGGTTGTAACTAGTCAAACAGGCTTCCTCTCAATAGCATCAGCGCAACGACTAGAGTACAGACAGGGAGGTCCAAGCAGAAGGTCCAACCCCTCTGTCAAGGGAAGTACTTGAAAAGAAGGAGCAACATAAAGAAGCCTTATAAAAACCCTCCAGTGGAAACAAGAAGAGAACTTTGCCATCTGGGTTATGCAGAGAACGACAGGGGCTGCCAAATGCACTTTAATGGTCATTGGTGGGAAACCTGGTTTCCCCATATAAAGGGAAAGGATTCCAGAACGTATGCTGCACACAGATGGCAAAGTGATTTGCATTTAATAGAACAATTTTTCCCATCAGAGGAAGACCAGAGTCAGCGAAAAATCCCTGTTAATTTCCTCTGGTTAAAACAACAACTAAAACCAAATAGACAACAGAATATCTGGGTAAATAAGTCAACAAAGAAATTATGTTAGGGGCAATTATTATGTAGAGGGCATTATGTTAAGCGATAAGGGTGTTGCAGAGGTGTCTAAGGCAGAGGGTTATCTTTTTAGTGCCCCGTTAAAAGGAGTAGAAAGATATGTAAGAAATCTCTCTAATAGGAAGAAAACTTAGAGAAGGCTTCCAGTGGAGGCACTCAAGGGAAGGATTCTGTAAGTGATTTTGGTAACTAAGGGACCCCCCTCTTATGGACTTAAAATAAGACAGAGATAAGCAGCTATGTTGGTCAGGTGAGTGGGAGCCAAGGCCTGGAACTGGGAGCCAAGGTGGGTGTGGAGTACTTGGAGCCAGAGAGAAATCCTGGAACTCATGCCTTGCCTTGCGCTAGTAGGAGGGCTAGAGCCAAGGCAGAAATCCATGCCTGCATTGCTAATCAAGGGGCTAGATAAATAACAGACACCATGCTGTGGGACCAGAATAGGGTGCAAAATCCAGGGGCTGGCAGTGCTGGGGTATCTGGCTGAGCAAGAGGGAGGCATATTTGAAAGCGTTTGGGAGGTAGAACACCGGTTTGCAACGGTTTTTCATGTGGTTGGGCTGATGTCCTCAGTATTTGGAGAACATGGAACCAAACACAAGGCCTATCTTCCATGACATGTAGGTGGGTTTTAAAGATTCCTTGCCTTCAATATTTTCCTTCCCTGAGTACTACTTGATGTGATTCTTGAATTTCGCCTGTCTTTGAGTATAAAGTGCATCCCATCCTCTCTCTCCATTTCCTCATAGTATATTTATTGAGTGTATATTATGTAGCAGGCTTGGAAATTTCTATTAAAACATAAATCCCCTAGGAAGGGTGAAACCTTAGTCTTGGCACACGGCGAGTCTCAGTAAGCATTTTTGAATGAATGGATGAGACCATTATCAGCTAAAATCTTCAGAAGGATTGTGAAAGGAAGCTAGGAGGGAGTGACAGGGCAGGTAGCTGGGAGGACAGCATCTGGCTGTTTAAAAAGGTATATCTGCCCTGACCGGCTTGGCTCAGCGGATAGAGCGTCGGCTCTGCGAACTCAAGGGTCCCAGGTTCGATTCCGGTCAAGGGCATGTACCTTGGTTGCGGGCACATCCCCAGTGGGGAGTGTGCAGGAGGCAGCTGATCGATGTTCCTCTCTCATCGATGTTTCTAACTCTCTATCCCTCTCCCTTCCTCTCTGTAAAAAATCAATAAAATATATTTAAAAAAATAAAATAAAAAGGTATATCATGGGGGAAAGAGGTCTTTTGGCATGTTTGTCTGACTGTACAATTTTTTTCAGAGCTGAATCTGGCTCTTCTCTTTGGCAATGAGTGCTGTTAAGAAAAAAAAGCTGTTTAAGTCCATGAAGATGAGTTTTTCCCCTTTATTCACTATAATGAGAGGGCTCTAGTTCCAGGTGAGAACATCAGGATGACTCTCTGTGAAGCAGGGGTGTGGCTGTACCTGGTGTGATTCTCTTGATCCATGAATATGCTCTAGTCAGGACCACTACACATGCGGTCAGGAAAGCTTTGCTTACACAAGAGCACCTGGTTGAGGGAACAAGTGGGGGCTAAAATACCCAGCCTGCACTTTGCTAAGCCTTAAGTCCAGGGTGGAGGGGGAAGGGTGGGTGTGGATCTACATGGAGGAAAAGAAACCTCTTTCTAATTTTCTGAGATGGTTCTCTAGCTGGAGGTTTTCTATGGCTCATACGGATGTCATGGATCACCAACATTGAGCAAAGCCATTTTTGATCATCAGAGTCTATATTAACTGTTGAATCTAGACAGGGGTGGGCAAACTTTTTGACTCGAGGGCCACAGTGGGTTCTTAAACTGGACCAGAGGGCCGGGACAAAAGCATGGATGGAGTGTTTGTGTGAACTAATATGAATTCAAAGTAAACATCATTACATAAAAGGGTACGGTCTTTTTTTTTTTTTTTTAGTTTTATTCATTTCAAACGGGCCGGATCCGGCCCGCGGGCTGTAGTTTGCCCACGGCTGATAGAACAAAAGTCATTCTGAACCTGCAGGTTTCAGAACTGCCTCTACTGTTGGCACAAAGGGACTTGAGAGAGAGGCTGCTGCTTATAAACTGTGGAAAAGAGAGCAGGACCAGGGCTGAGGACTCCTGGACGAATCCCTGTCCCACCATTTCCTCCCTGTAGGACACTGGGGAGGTCACCTCTTAGCCTCAACTTCTTCATCTGTGAGCTAATGGGTATGGATCAGGGAAACTGTGAAGTCCCTTCCAACCTCAGATTTCTATGATCCTCTTAAAATTCCACCAACGAGTGAGGCCTTTATTTACCCTTTCAGCATTCCTTTCTTGCCATTAACAACCAGTTTCAAAAAAAGATGCCCACCAACTTGCATCTAAGTCCTGCGGGATGAATAAATTGGGATCAGAGTTGGCCAATTATGCTGTGGGCCTATATTGAGAGAACTTACCTTCTCGATTCCTTTGGAAAGTGAGCCAAGGATTGACATTGCTAATCAAAAGCTACCACTCAAGAGAGAAAACTGGAAAAGAATTCGGTGTGTATGGAAAGTCTCTTTTGGGCTGATTCAAAAATCTTCGATTCAGTCTAATTCTTAATTTGTGCACTGGGTCCCAGAGGGAACCAGAATTCACAAAATGGAAAGAATCTTTTGTCACTCAGATAACCAAGTTAAAGAGAAAATGGCACCTTCTCCGCTCCCCCCTACCCCAGTGGGTAAAACTTCCCTGTAGAGCCTAGAAGATAAATCAAGACAGAAACTGGTGACCTAAAGAAACACTTGGCTGCCAAAGTGATGTAATGATGGGAATTTTCCCCTCTGACCTTTTGCTACCCCCTCTCTATTTTTTCCTCAGCCAGCAAACTTCTGTTGTTTTTTGTCCCCCCCCTCCCATTTCTGTTATTGTTTATGGTTTTGTCCATGGCTTTTTCTTTTCCTAGGTCTTATTTCTGAATGAAAGGCTGTTGAACCACAGAATTTACTTTCGAAAGAATGAACTATTTCCTTCTCCTTCTCCTCTCCCTTGCTCGCTTCCTGCCTTGCCAGCAGGCAGCGCTGCTGGGGAAGAGAGGCTGGGAGGGGTACCAGCCTGGTTTGGGAAGGCGGGTCGGGGGAAGCAGGCAGGGGGCAGGAGAGAGGGGTCTGATCAGCCCAGGTGAGGCGGAGGCAGAACTAATGAGAAGCATATGCCGACAACCATTGTAAAGACAGGGTTGGGTTGAGCTACGGGAAGTGATGAATTGCAAGAATGTGCTGTGTTCATAGCCGGGGAGCTGGCAGAAATAGCCTAGTGAGAGGACTAGGATGAAAATTGTTTTTTACAAACTCAGACTTAAAAATACATTTCTCTTTGTCAGCAAAATGTTCTAGTTTCAAAACTATGAATGGTAGGCTCCCTCTGTCAGACTAAAACATTCCTTTTTCACATCCAACTTTCCAAGATACACCTTACCTTCAAATTATAAGACTAATAATGCCTCTTAAAAAATGGACTTCCATGACAGCACAACTCTGAGTTAGTCAGAACATTTCCATGCCCAGGAAAATCTCAGCCCCTGGATCTGATCAGTGAAGCCCCATTGACACTGGGGGTCCCTGGGGAGGACAGCGAGAATCTGCCACAGGCCCAGGAAGACTTGCTCCTTGCTATCCTTTTCCTTCTTCTATCTCTCACTCCCACAATTATTTCCTCCCTGCCTTCCTCCAATAATTATTTGCTAAGGATCTTCTATAATAATTATTTGCTAAGTGCCAGAATCTCTTTAGGGGACAATATGATAGAGAAATGGGATCTAGATCCTCACCTCCCACATCTGTTCCCTTTCAGATCAGCCAGGATGATTACAGAGGTTCTATTTCAGAAACTTTCTTTCTCTTTCTTCTTTCTTTCTTCTTCCCCCCCTTTCTCTCTCTCTCTCTCTCTCTCTCTCTCTCTCTCTCTCTCTTACTCCTCACGCAAGGATATTTTCCCACTGATTTTTATAGAGAGACAGAGAGAGAAAAACATCGATGTGAGAGAGACACATCGATTGGTTGCCTCCCCTATGTACCCTGACCAGGGCTGGGGAACAAACCTGCAACTGAGGTATGTGCCCTTGACCAATATCAGACCTGGGACCCTTCAGTCCATGGGCCAATGCTCTATCCACTGAGCCAAACAGGCTAGGCCCAGAACCTCTCTTTAAATAGTTGGTCCCCGGAATTAGAGCCCCTACTTTCCAACAACAAATTTGTTAGGTTTTCCTCTTGAGAAAAAGCTTAGCTCAAGCCCACGTCAGAACCTTACAGTGGGAAGGGCAAGTGTCTAAAGTTGAAGCTCTTAGTAGATACACACCAAGGTTTGTCTTTGGGACCCTCTCCCTCCCTCTTTACATCTCTCTCTCTCAGTTCACCACTCTGCTCCTGGCTATTCAGTTCTTAACCAAAGGGACAGGAGTATAGTGTCCATGTAGCTATTGTTCACTCTTGCTTCCTCTGGTGCCTGGCATAGGGCTGGCACTTAATAGTTAATCACATAGTTGTTAAATGAATAAATGAATTCTTCCCCCCGAAATGCCCCATTGGTAATTTCCTTTCAATTTCTTGCTATGCAACCAACTCACCTCCCATCCCAAACTCTAGGCAGTTGTACCTCAAATTCTGGTTTTGGCATCTCATAATAAGACACATTGGGCAAATCAACTCATTCTCTGAGCATCAGTTTCCTCGCCTTTCAATGGGTTTAAAGTTTAATTAATTTAACATACTTTACAGGTGTGCTTTGAGGATGCACTCAGTAACTGATAACTTAAAATGCCTCACCTACCTAATGGCATAGAGTAAGCATTCAATAGATCAGTGGTTCTCAACCTTGGCTGCACATTAGAATCACCTGGGAATCTTTTCAAAATCCTGATTTCTGGGCCTCATCCTCCGGAAATTCTGTTTCTTTGTTACTAATATTGTGGCCTCACCCCATAACAAAGAAACAGAATTTCTGGAGGATGAGGCCCAGAAATCAGGATTTTAAAAAGATCCCCAGGTGATTCTATTGTGCAGCCAAGGTTGAGAACCACTGCAATAGATATTGATGAACTTTTTTTTTCATTCATTCCTTCTGATGAACTCTATCAAGTATTAGAAAAAAATTAATTAAGAGAAGTCATGCTAAGGTATGAATGAGGAATGGGTTTAGTCTTCCTAGTCTGTAGCAGAAAATATGGAAGTAGTTGGTGGGATAGTTTTGAGAACCAGGAACTTTGCAGGGTTTCTACTTATTCTGGCTACCTCCCTCTTCCATGTTCTGTTTGGACAGTTAGTACACACTCCAGGTACCCCAGCATTCCAGACCCGGTGCCATACTGACGTCCCCACTTTTGAAAGGTTACTAACACTCACATACACTGCAATTAATATTATTTAAACTTTCTTTAATGGATAAGCAAGTTAATAGACAAAAAAGAAATCTGGATTGAGAAATAAGAATGTGTAAGAATAAAAATACATTATAAAATTACATGACTAAAGGTAACAAAGTAAATAAATTTTCATTCCCTGTTTTCCTTTGATGTCCCCAATAAATCAAATTTAGGAGGATGAAACCATTCGGATGAAATCCATCTTGTATCTTCTATGAAACTAATGTATTCTACTTTAATTCAGACAGGAAGAAAATTATTTTAAATAAAAATAGTTGTTTTTTTTACACATGCAGGTAATTTCATTTATGCAACTATTTTCTAAGAGAATGTCTTAAGAGGAGTTGAAGAAAATAAAGTGAATTATAAAATTTTACTACATTTAACATCATTAAAAATTATATGACTGAATGTGTTTCTTCACATTCCCTAAGGAAAGAGTTATTTTATCAGACAAAACAAAGTCCTTCTTTTTTCTTTGTTTCCTTCCCTTAGATTGGCATGACCAATGAGAAAATACCCCTTTATGAGTTCAAAATGCCGACATGTCCTTATTTCTCCTCACTCCCCACGCACATTTTAAAATTTATTTGACAATTAAACTGCTCAATTTAGGATTTTTCTTGCCAATTGTAAATTCTTTCATTGCACAGATCTGTGAGTTAATCAGATCAAAGTAGAGACGTGCTAGCCATAGTGAAAGAATTTAGTTTAATTTTTCTTTCTGGCAGGAACACATGTTCAAGTACATTATAAGTAAACAAAACATGTAGCTGAAATATTTTGGAAAAACTATTAAACTTGCTACTATAATGAACCAGTGATGCTACTAATATCTCAAATAGGACCCTTCCCCTTGGAACTCGTTCTTCTGTTATTTAGCGTGTCTTCGAGGTAGATAATGAGTTGTAATTATCATTATTTAAAAGAACTCTGGCAGGACTAGCTGCAGAGTGGTGGCTTCAGAATCTGCATGCCATGTTCTAGTTTTCTTCACTCTCCTTTGTATGTTATGCCTTTTTTTAGCATTTCTATTTATAAGCTCCATTTTAGAATAGGGAATAATATAAAATAGAGGAGAGCAAAGAAATTCAATGAAAATTCACTTATATTTTCATCTAAACTTCATCTTTTCCCTATTCCAATAAGGTCCTTCCTCTCTCTCTCTCTCTCTCTCTCTCTCTCTCTCTCTCTTTCTCTCTCTCTCTCATAAAAGGATGTAATAGTAATTTTAAAGCCATTGAGAAATCTGTTCCCACTGCATTTACAGATTGGCTTCATGGAAATAGTACAGAACATGGGATTTGACTAACACTAAACCTGGCCTAACTCTTCAATCTGCCACACAGAGTTGAGTGACCTTGGGCAAGTCTTGTAATCTCTCTGAGCTTTGATTTTTGCTGAGAAATAGAGTTAGTAGTATTGGATGATTGAATAAGAGAGTATTCCTGGGAGACAGGAATAACTTAATATACAGGACTATTATTATCATTTGGGCATGGAAATAAATGGAGTGCTTACTCCTTTTACTAAGACAAATTGGTACTCAACTCTACCATCTTGTGGCTGCTTAAAAGGTGAATTAATCTTAGAGTTTAGTGGTTCTCATTGGTCAAAAAATAAAAATCTTCCTAACTACGTATACAGATGGTTATCACTAATAATTTAAATCAGGGGAGTCAGGACATCTCTGTGCTTCCCCCTTAAGTTGACCTGATGCTGTTCAACTGTGTCTGGAATTCACTTCCACTCTCTAAACAGTAAGCTACCTTAGATTTTTACTATGGTCCTTTCAACTCTTAACCTCCTTGATCTTATTTTATCCTCACAACAACTCTGTAAGAAGGGCAAAACTCAGAGATCCTTAGTGGTGGGACTCCTAGGTTGGGATAATCTTTTAAGATTACACAGGCCCAGGGAAACTGGAATCTATTGTGTATTTATTAAACTGAGAGAGTGTGTTAGAGAGCTATCTATGCTTGGGCTTTGAAGGATGAGACTTTGAAGGATGAGACGGGGCTGGGGCACAATGTGAAAGGCCAGCAGGGTGTCAAGGATCACGGAGGTTGACTCCTGGTTGTTGGAGACAAGGTTCGGAACAGTGGATGGGGCCGTGTCTATATTATTCCACTTTGTAAAATATTTGTGGCAGGTGTGAGGTATAAGCATGAGTTCTTTACAGGGACATTGGATAGGTTTCTCAGGCTATCTTTTGAGTAACCATTTAGACGGTGTGGGCAAAGAGTTAATAAAACTCTTTTGCTTTTTGCATGAGAATCTGACCTTTGGTTAACTTCTTAGCTTGGTTTCCCTGGAAACAGATAAAGATGGTATGTGTCAACTATGTTACTAGGCAACATTGCATACGGTAAAAATGACCCTCATTGGTAGACTGCATCTGGACTGGGGGGAACTACAAATGAACTGTAAATACCTGATGGGAATGTCATTCTTTGGACTTCCCTGAGTGTAGCAATTCTTGTAACTAGAATGTCCCTTGAGAGGACCCTCCAAGCTATGTCTTTGGAGTTGTTACAAGAATTATTGACTGCTGTGAGATATAAGACTTTCAAGCAAAGGCAGTTCCTTCACCTGCTCAATGTGGATTCCATCATCTTGCACCTGAGCTGGTAGGGCTCTAATTACAGAAGAATGCCCGATGCTGCTCTGTAGCTGGAGTTGGCAAGCTATCGTTTCTATCCTATATCCTTCTGAGTAGACTGATGTCAAATGTTGTGTATAGGAATCTTGTGAGTCTAAATGTCCAGGTGAACCTAAGAAACTGCTTGTGGGATGTTGTGAGTTGGTTTGGTGTCACAGTGATTTCCTTTGGGTAACATGTGAGGTATGACTTTCTGGAAAGAGATCTGGAATGAATTAGGTCTTGTGTATACTTTATCCATATAAACGCAAATTCATCCATCCATCCATCCAGCCAATATTTATTCAGAATCTACAATGTGCTAAGAATTGTGCTAGATACAAAAAATATTTAAGGTCCTTTAAATTAACCCTCATATCTTGTGGAAAGAAAAGAGATATATATTGATTATTAGTAATATGTAATAGGTATATTAGTGGCCAGTATTTATTGAATACCGGATACTGTGCCCTGGCCAGGTGGCTCAGTTGGTTGGATCATCATCCTGTATACCAAAAGATTGCAGGTAGTTATGAATCCCAGTTAGGGCACATACGTAGGTTGTAGGTTCGATCCCTGGTTGGGGCACATATGGGGGCAACCGATCAGTGTTTCTCCCTCACACTGATGTTTCTCTCTTTCCCTTCTTCTCCCTCTTAAAAAAAATCGATAAGTTTCTCTCTCACATTGATGTTTCTCTCTTTCCCTTCTTCTCCCTCTAAAACGAAAATCAATAGCCATATCCTCAGGTGAGGATTAAAAATAAATAAATACATACAAATACATATATATATATATATGTATATATATATATATCAACCTCAGGTGAGGATTAAAAATAAATAAATACATACATATACATATATATATAAAATCAGATACTGTGTTAAGTACTTTATATACATTATCTTACTTAATTGTGAACAAGAAATGGAAGTATGTATTACTGTACATATGTTATACATGATGAAAGTGAGGCACATCTGTAGTATGGCATTTCACATCAGGCAGCCTGACTCCAGATCCCAGTCCTTAACCAGCATTTATTTAATGTGGTGTGCACCTTAATAGTGGTCCTCTCCAAGGACTTCATTCAACCATTTTCTATGAAGGTTCTCCTAGTTCTTCATCTCTTATAATGTCTGAAAGGCCACCAATTAAAATGTATTTTGTTTAATAAGCAACTATTCTGGGGGCATCAGGATAACCAGGGAGAGAGAAAAGGGCCCAAGACGGGAAAAGTTTACCTGGATCTAATTGTGTATCAGGCCTTCTCCAGAGAAGGCTTAAGCTACTTTCTGATCCAATCTGACTAGCTTCTTTTTCCAGTTCTGAAGGGCTGGCTCACAACTGGGCAAAAATGAGTTTGGTGACATTTTATGTCTCCAATGATCCCCTTTATAAATCAGATTATGAGATAAAATAAAATAATGTATCTAGAGCGATAGCTGTGCCTGTCATGTCATAAGCACTCTATAAACCACAGCTATTATGATTCTTTCTTCCCCTGTTGCCTGCGAACTGCCGATTATGGGAAAAGCAGACATCTCAATGGTGTTAGCACCTAGTATCCTCTTTAATCATGTGTATTCCTGTGTGTCTGTCAGGAACACTTACTAAATGCTCATTGGGTGAGCTGTGGAGTCTCAGAGAAAATATAGAGAGCCAGGCCGATCAGAATGCTTATGACAAACCATTTAGGAACACAGACTAGGAAATTTGAAAGTGTTTTAGGAGCCCTTACAAAAAAGGCACCCGCCACATAGAAATAGTCAGCTCTCCCATCTTCCTCCAGAAAGGGGTCTGGTTAGACTCTGGAGGAAATTAGCCATTATTTATACTTACTGAACTAAATTCACATGGAAATAAATAAGGGAATTAGGAGTCTGTCTCTTTTTTGCTACACCCCAATGTCTTCGATGTAACAACTCCATTCTGCTCCTTCCCAGTCTTTACTAAACATAACCCTGACCAGCAGTCAACCTGCCTCAGCTCCAAGCATTGGGACATCTTAATGCTAAACTGTGATTCCTTTCTGTGAGCCAGAGACTGTCTTGTCATATGTCATATTGATACCTAGTGTCAAAGCCTTCTGGATCTTTTCTGGGTCTGGGGTCCTACGTTGTAAGTTTTCTTCAATCCAGAAATTCTCTCTCCATTCTACTTCTGGATATGCTCAGTACCTCTTTGGAGATTCAGTACCTATTCAAGATTTCTTTAGTTGGCGGTTAGATTGCAAAACATTGAGTTACCTCTGCTTTTTTTGTTTGTTTGTTTAGGATGGGACCTGGAGTCAAAAATAATCCAAGACAAAAGATCTCAGAAAAAAAAAGGCCCCATCTCAGGCGATAAGGCTTGACTGGCCCAGAAGTCTGGGGTGAGACTTAGTGCTTAGGCCTAAGAGAGAACAAATTAGAATCCCACTCAGTATTCTACTTCATTCATTCACCAAATGTTTACTGAGCAGGTACCGTGCTACGTTTTGGGAACAGAAAGTTGACGAAAACAAGGTGCCTTCTCTTGAGAAATTAAAAAGTCATTTTTGGTTCATGTAAAATGGAACATATTTATGAGTTCATAAGGAAAATGAAAAAAAATTCTCAAAGTCTTACAGAAGAAATGTTCACCACTTCCTCTAGCCGGGAGTTCTAAAATGTCCGACTCAATGAAGGAAAACACCATCGACTGCCACCAGGGCCTTCCCATAAGAGGATTCTGAAGCAGAGTGATCTTGATTATCTCAGAAATCCCAGACAGAAATGGAAGCCATATAAATAAACATAAAAGAAAATAGAGGTGCTGTAACACAGCTATAAATTGCTCTTCCCCCCGACTTTCTTCCAATCATCCAGGGCAAAAGAGGGAAGTTGGTCGTTGTGGCAGAGAATAGACCAACAGCTGTTCTATATCCTGCCAAGAGGAGAGAGACTTATTATAAATAATAGCCAACAATATGTCCCTTGGGACTGGAGACAGCCAGTTTGGGGGGAGTCTGGAGGAGAGAGGGAGGTTTAATGGGATGGAGGGAGGGGGGTGAGCAACACAGCTGAGGATGAATTAGGAGAAAACCCTATCAAATTTTCCTGTGTACTTATGTTTCTATTACCTCATTAGGGTGATTACATAATGTGACTCCATTTATAAACTAAAAGAGAAATAAGGGACAGCATTCTCATTAGCAGTGGCTGATACAAGACATTAACATACCACCAGTAAGTCATGTGGGCGAACAATTAATATGTTTGGGAACATCTTTTCTTTCTCTCTTCATCTGTTTGGTATTTTGTCTGCTCCTTCGCTCCTTTTAGCCATATATGTGTATCTGAGACTTAGAGATGGAGAGGGATCTCACAACTTGGGTGCACTCCTTTTGAGAGCTCTTCATGTAGGAAATCCATGGAGTTTGTTTTACTGATTCATATTCCATTGGACGAAAAAAAAAAGAACAATCTTATAGCAATGCGTGGCTGTCTCACTGTTTCCTCTCTGCTAACCCCCCACAGGACTTCCTGGGCAGATACAGATTAGAGTTCCAAGATTTCTCACTTCTCAGGATATTTCTACTTGTTGAGAAACACCCCTCTTTCACAGGCTCTAACTTGTTGGTGTCCTAATTCTCAGTTGCAACTCTAGATAGGCATTTGGGGCGGGGGCTTGTGTTTATGGATATGCTATTAATTTGTATATCAATCTTTTCCCCTTTGGTTTTAGAGAGAGTGGAAAGGAGGGGAGGAGGGGAGAGAGAGAGAGAGAGAGAGAGAGAGAGAGAGAGAGAGAGATGGATCGAGAGAGACATCAATTGGTTACCTCCCACATGCACCCCGACTTGGGTGGGGGATCAAACCTGCAACTGAGTTACATGCCCTTGACCAGGAATTGAACCTTCAACCCTTTGGTGTGTGGGCTGGTACTCTAACCACTGAGCTCACCGACCAGGGTGCATCTAAATTTTTTTAAGAGCTCACTAAGACAGTAAAATTCACCAAGTAATGTTTAACAACAGAGGAAACTGAGTTCCCAGAGCTGAAATAACCTGCTCAGATAGACAGAGGAAGAGCCCAGGCCTGGACCCAGCACCCACAGGAGTTATATAGAATGTGACTGTAATATATAATTTCTAAGGGAGGTTGGGTAATTTAAGGAGTGTCTGCTCTATTCATGAGCTCTTCTAATGAGGGAGCAGTGTGAGGAGTGTGGGGTATAGGTAGAGATCAATCCTTTTATAAAGGGTCCCTCAGAAAAAGAATTAGCTGTTTAGCCTGTATGTATGTCTTACATGTGGTTTTAATTTGATATACTTACCCTTTACTCCTACACAACCCTATTTCATCTCTGTCTCTCTCTTTCCATTATATGAACTCTGTCTGATTTTAGTTTGGGGGGCTCTCAAATGCATAACTGCAAAGTTATCTCAAGATAAGCACTCATTTTGAGTTTGTTCTCTAGACTGCAAACTAGATGAAGAGTTTTGGGGCTCTGGCACTGTGCATGAAAAGGAAGTGCTAGCTCTATTCAGATTAGAAAAAAAATAAATTTAAACATTTAGATGCAGACAGTAAGTTAGGGATGCTGTGCTCTACCTGGGGCCTGGGAAGTACTATTTACTTAAATGAGCAACCAGTCCATTTGTTAAGGTACCACCGTTCCATATGTTTTCTGTTCATATTATTTCCGGTTACAATATCTTAACTCTCCAGCAGATGGCATCTGTTTCAAAACTCTCATAAATTCCATTTACATTTCAGGACAAATAGGCTACTCATACCTTGAACCCTCTCTTAATTGATGTCCACATTTAATATCCGGGAAAAGCTGTTAGAAAATACTTAAGGATAAACAATTAATTCCCTTGAGGGGGGGGTAAGAGTCATTCTTTTCTCTTCCTAAGCCCATGGCAGCATCCTGGATACCTAGGACGTCCTCAATCATTTGAAGGGCAATATAATCAGAATTAAACCTAGAAGCTCTCTTTGAAAAAAAAAATCTGCTACTTTAGTTACTTGCAGCAGTAAACAAGAGCTGAGTATTCAGGGCAGATTCAGAAAAACAAAGCTAACTTCCAATCTCTTCCAAGGGAGAGAGAAGAAAAAAGGGAGTCAGTTCCTACAAGGAGTAAGGGTGAATGAACACACGAAGCTTTGTGGCTAGTTGCCATACAGAGCCTTTTTTTCTCTTTACTTTGTATGAAGGGATGGGTGTGATTGAATGACTTCTAATGTTTAATGACACCTTTGCTCCAGTGCTTTGTAAAGCTCACACATGAATACCCTGATCCATTTCCGATGATCCTGGGGGCCCCATTCTTTTGTGTCAAGCACAAGGAAAAAGGAGAGTGAGGGAGAGGCAGAGACAAAGAAACAGCCAATGTAACCAAGCTCGGAACATGATTTAAACAACCAACTTCGTAAACATCAATCTTAGGATGCGTTGTGTGAAATGGAGTCATACTCCAAAAGAAATGTTGGCTACATTTAAAAGATCACTTTGTCTAAAGAAAATGCCAAGCTGAATTTGCAAGCAGTAAGTCATCTTTCTACAAGAAGCTGACAAGACAAAACAACAGTGTGAAAAGGTGAAAAGACAGCCCATCTGAAAAAAGTAATAGCATTATAACCCTGTTGTTGGTTGTTTTTTTTTAAGGGTCTGGTTCTCTGGTGTTTTATTATTTATCAGGAATCAATATAGCTATGAAAAGAGCAATGGCTTAGAATCAAAATACTGGTATGCCTTGCTGTGTTACTTTGGGTGATAATGTCACTTCCCTAGACCCCAGTTTCCATCTATGTAATATTAGGGAGTGGGACCACATGACGTCCGGGTTTACTTTTGGCTTATATGTGTTCCCATGGGGCACCCCTGCAGCCACAGAGCAGCCTCTTAGCACTCAAGTGTGAGTGTGAGTCACATGGAGCTTGGAGAGTGGTAGGGTCTGGAACTAGTTTGCCAAAACTGAGCCATTGGAAAGGTATGCAGTAAGGAAGCATTTCCAAATCCCCCCCTTTATCCCCCCCCCCCCGCCTTTTTAGTTCCATGGCTATTTTCTGAGAGGAAAAAGAAAAGAAGAAGCAGCCGCAGCCCAGGCTTGGAAGCAAAGTCTTAGAAATGAATCTGCTTTGTTCTCACTTTTAGCTCAAAAATAAAGTGCCTTCTGACCATTCAATTCTTTATGTACAGCATCATGCACGTCTGTGAATGTCTACTATAAGTTTGGAATTTTAAAATGCCTGCCATCTCCTCCTGCCTCAGCCACAGTTAATATACACAATGGATTCTTCAGAAGCGCAGAGTTAGAACATTGGAAGCAGCTGAATACTGATTTACATGAAAGCTGAAAGTGTACAGTACCAATAAAATGTATCTTTGACATCTTGGCTTCCAGAGGAACCCACTTCCTTTGTTCATTCACGAGTCCACGCTCTCTCCACCTCAGATTTAATTATCTTCCCAGCTCTCATTTGCGTATGTGTAGGCTACCATTCACAATGCTCCAAGCCATACATGTGGGAGGCACAAATCTTTTCATTAAAAAAAAAAAGTGGACAAGCCATTTTGACTGCATCCTATGTGCTTTTGACAAAGCCAAAAGGATGCCAACTGTATCCCAAGAAGACCAATGCCTTTGAAATAAAATTTGCTGTTTGGTGTATCGATCCACATCAATTTAGTTGAGACTTTCAATTATGTGTCAGATGCATAAAAGAACTGATTTCAAAAACAACCACCATAGGCTGTTGGAACTGGAAGGGACTTTATAAAACGAAGTCCAATCATTTTGTAGATGAGGGAAAGGAAGCCCAGAGACATACCCAGATGGAGAGTAGCAGAAGTGAGACTAGAACTTGAATTTTTTAAACTTACACAGGATTTTTTTAAAAAAATTATACATGATCACCATGCTCCCCAGCATCTATCCATCTCTTCATCCCAAATGAAACAGCCTCTGAGTGCCAGGCCCTGATCTAGACCCAGGAAACAAAATAGTGTCCCTGTTCTTCAAGAAACTCACAGCATAGCTGGGTTTGCTCTTCACTAATCTTTTGGAAGGAAAAAGCCAGCTTTATAGTTGTTGTTCATAAATATTTTGAAAAATTATTACAACAAATGTTCCACTTTCCTTATTCTCTAAATACAGCAACACTTCATTTACTTGGCTTTGGCAGAGAACGAGGTGTTCCCTGTAAGTAAAGTCTGCAGACCTCTGAAACACAAACTCTGCACAGGAATCTTCCTTAAAGTGTATTTCATATTTCCCCGCCTTTGGAAACAAAGGATATTGAGCATGACTTAACTTTCTTTTTTTTAAACATGAGTCAGAGTGATCTCTTAGGAACACCATTATCATCCCGGACAGAGATACTGTTCTGTGCCTAATTTTCCAGGTCTCTCTTTTAATATAAGGCAGTTAATCCTTTTCACTGTAAATTATCCTTCCTTTCATAATCCCCTTTAATTTGCAGGGCCAGGAATCATTTCAGGAAATTCATTACAAATTATATCTTAACTCTGTATCAGGGACAGTGAGGCTTCAAGTAAGTGTCTGAGGTGAAGCATACATGCCTTTAATGGCTAGATGTGAGGCCCTAAATGACACACTGTTGTTTTTTTTCTGATGACTTCTAAGCTTAAAATGATATAGGAAGGGCCGGAGATGCCATGCCTTCTGGGCAAGCTGGCCGACTCTACAGTCAGCCTCAGATTAGAACCTTTCATCTTAGCCCCTGAACAGAAAGCAATGATTAGGCCATAGAGGTCCAAGCACTTTCCAACAACGGTGAGATTGTCTCCTGGAGGTACTTGGTTTCAGTAGAACCCAAATATCTTTATTACGGCCATCAGTACGCTGTCCACCTGTCTAGCCAGAATATGTCCTGCCCCAGTGAGTTAGGGTCCAACAGTCACAGCCTCCACTTACAGTGTGACCTACTGTCAAGTCCTGTGTCAAATCCTTTATAGAACAGGAATCCCTGTATTCCCTACAACTCTGTGACGTGGACACTACAATGTCATTTCATGGGAGGAACCTGAGGAACAGGGAATTTAGGCAATTGACCCAGGGTCAGCTAGCAGCTAGGGAACCGGGACTCTTGACTCTCTGTGTCATAGACATTCACATGGCCAAAATGGTGACTCTGCAAATCTACGACTAAAACGGATGATGAAGTTTCTTAAATCACTTTAAATTTATACCTGATAATAGCACGAGAGCTGCAGGGTGGTAAAAAGCAATATTAAGAAGAAAAATCAATTTTGATTTTAGCTCATTGCTTGTCCCTCTGCAGGTCTTACTTCCAATTTTCTAATCCCTCATTTCCATGTTCTCTGCATATGCTTTATGGTGAAGTATAAGGTCAAGGAAAGTACCAAGAAGCTCACATTATGTAATAAACATAAAAGTAGATAAGTATACCCTCTATCATATATTCCAAAAACATTTATTGGGAACTGACCATGTGATAGGCATTTTCCTACTTGCCAAAGGACTTAAAAGATGGATAGGAAGTGATCCTTGCCCTTGAGCTTCTGACAATCCCGTGGGAGAGACAGGATTATCAGTGTGTTCAGTGCGAAAACAAAAGCATGCTAAAAGGTGCTACGGGAATGTAACGCTGAACTCTGCTGAAGGAGATGATCAATGAGCTGGGGTGAGTGGGCTGAGTAAAGCCAGGAGGGGAGGGAAGGGCACTTCAGGCAGAGGGAACAGCATGAACAAAGGCATGGAGGAATGAAAGAGCTTTGGGTGGTTATCTTCACCATGGCCAGTGCCATGAACCAAAGTAGTAAAGTGAGGCAGTAACTTTAAGTGCTGAAGTTTAAAATAGTTCTGTAAAATGATTCTATCACAATGATGGCCATTTTTATAAATGTAATGACTAAGTAAATGTATGACTAAATTTTCTGGCACAATTATAAGTAGACAAAACATGAAGTTGAAATTCTTGGAGAAAGCTAGTACACTACAATGAACCGGCAATGTTCAGAAATCCCAAATAGAATCCAATCTCTTTGGAACCTGTTCTTGTGTTATTTAGCATGTCTTTATTCAATTACAAATTTTTGTCCCTGTGACTTTTCAGAAAATTCATCCTGATTTTTTAAATTTAGAAAATATTACTATTTACATATTACACACCATAAAATCCACCCACATAACCATTTTTATAACACTTAGACGGGAAACATTAATGCATGAACAGAGGCCCTAGATTTAAATGAAAAGACCTAATGAGCAGAAAATGGAGATTTAAGCAAAAATTACACTTCTTTTGTGACTTTGAATGTTTTACAATTCGTTGAAGCTGTGGCCCTCTGGTTAAAGACTGAAGGGCCATCTTCAATGTTTCTGCTCCCTGAGAGAAAATTAGGGTTCTCTGGAAATGAATCACCTCTTTTACAATCACTGCTAAGTTTTAGTTTACTGATGGCGGTCTTGTGGCTGGGTGGGATCTAAAAGACTTAGTCCTTTCAAAACCGTGACAAAGCAGATCAGAGAAGGAATAATGCAATTCTGTTTATTGAATGTCATAAGTAGTTCTTCATGAGACTAGTCTAAAGTGGCAGTCTTCAGTCATGGAAAGGGAAACTCAGACCCCGAGAGGCAGAGTGATTTCTGGGATTCATGAGAAATGGGAGCTGGAATCAGCAATCTTGATTGCCAAGTTACTCTGGATCTGAAACCTAGACAGATGTGTAGATGAAAGAAACTGAAGCGAAGAGGCAACTGTGCCCTGTGTTATTTGGCTGTTCTGGAAGAGTAATGATTTGCTCTATAATTTCCCTTTAAGGAACTTCTCCGCTAGGTTGTCGAATTCCCCAGAAAATGCTCACATATGGGATTCATTTAGAAAGCCTCTGAATTTGCTTTAAGCAGATTGACAGCTATTCTTTCGATTGCAAAAAGTTGTCCGCTAGGATTGTTCTTTCTCTCTGCTTTTTCTGGATGAAGAGGTGGTGTGATTGCAACAGTTGGGTGAAGGACATAAGTTCACATGATGGAGTGTGTACCTGAGGGCTGGCTGAACGCTGTGCTAAAGGAGCTGGCATCAGGAGAGCCATGTACTGCAGGTCCTTTTTCTGAACAATGTCATAGGATGAGGAAAATGTAAAAGCGGAAAGCAAGTTGGAGATGAAAGCGGTTTCCTGCTAAGTACATCAATTGCTCAAATGGAGAGAAGAAACGGAAACCAGATTTGTTCCTTGGAATAGAGGTGTCTACCACCAGCCCAGTTTTGACATCTGGATGCCGCGGGGTGAACAAAGCGTGTGGGAGCCACAAGTCCTATAAGACAAGCCACTTTCTTTCCATATGAAGGGTATAAAAACCTATCAACCAGAATCTCAAAAAAAAAATTGTTTTCAGGTAATTTCCATTTCAAACAAAACTTCCCTTCTTTCCTTCCTTTCCCTGTTTCCCCTTCTTCTCTCCTGTTCTTCCTTCCCCCCCACCATGATTTCATTTTTCCCTGTGCTAAGAGGAAGTAGCTCAAATCAATCCTACTTAATGTAGATATACCCCATAAATAGGAACGCAACAAAATGAAGAACCCTTTTCCCTCTTATTTCTTTTCAGGTTGTTCTCAAAGCAAACGCCTTTGCTTTTCACTTTCATGCTGTTCCTGTTGCTTAAAGGGGGATGGGCTTCATCATTGCACGCAGAGCACACGTTCTGATCGGCTGGCCAATGGCCCACAGTCACAATAACTCTAACTGAAAACAACAGATCCCAAGTGCGACCTGACCTGCTAGTTAACCTCTGGGAACAGAGGGCTCCTCAAGGCAGCGAGACTCACATTTACTGAAAACTGCCCTGTTCCAAGTACGGTGAATCAGATGGTGAACGTGAAAAGCTCTCTAGCACAGGCGTTTCACTGAATCGAAGCCTCATAACCAAAGAGGAAACCATCACGCCGTGAGAGCAAAGCTCCACTTTCGGCGTTATTCAAAGGAAAGAGTGTATTTAAAAGAAAAATGGCGATTTTAGTAATCATGTTAAAAAGAATGCTACTACTTTGATATTTTTTCTCATCTATTTTATCAATGAAGACAAAGTAAATAAAAAGTTCAGGAGGGGCTGGAGCAGGGTACTTTTTTTTTTTTTTGCCTCGGTTGGTGTCACCTAGAATGATTCAAAGGAAACAGAAAGTTGCTACAACTGTGATGTGGCATTTATAATAAATGGCTCCCCCTCATACGGCCCAGACACTCGGCGATTTAACTGGTAATGCCAACGGGATGATGTAGTATTTCCTGTACGGTTTTAACTTCTCAGTAAGCATGTAGGCACTGCCGTGAAGCACAGGTAAAAAGTTCACAGCTGTGGGGGGGTGGGGGGGGGTGTAGGAAGTTCTCTGCAAAGCGCTAAGCTCACAGAGGCATCCAGCTGGAAACAGCCTTGGGAATGGAGGAGGGTCTCACACATGTTAGCAATTTGAAACGTACAGAACCTGGGTTTTAGGGGTACGATGTGGCTGGCAGAGCTTTCTCTCAAAGGGGTTCTGAAATATGGAGTGGTGGGAGGAAGGGAAATGTAGGCCCAGGGACATAAGCTGGGAGCACTTTAAGGCCATGGCTGCTAATTTTACTGCTCAGCCAGGGCAGCCAGGTGGGAAGTGCCCCTCAGCACCACCCCCTCGCCTCATCTAAAGGATGCCCCGTTTGAAGACCTGCCTCAAACGCCATATCAACTAGATGGGGCTGCTTCCTGTTTAAAAAATCGCACCTAGAACTTTGTAAGAGCATTTTCCCCCGGGGCCTTCTTTAACTGATCTTTTCCTCCCTTTCCACCTCTCTCACCATGAGGTTACACCTGCCTTGACAAGGACCATGTCTTACTCATCTGTTATACTGAAGCCAAATACGATCTTGTTGCCAACCTTTCACCCCAATAAAGGCTTTTGAAAGCTTCCGGCTGACTTTAGGATAAAACCCAAACAGACTTTTGAACATGGCTCATATAGGTCCTTTACAATTTGGTCCCAGTCTGAGCCCACCTTTCTGTCCATCTCTCTGGCCTTCAATGATTTTTCCTTTCCAGCACATTCCTTCTCTGTCACTCCTTGGCTTTGTGCATGCTGTTTCCTTGCCTGAGACATGCTGTCCACCCATCTCCACACCCGTCTGTCTGTTGCTGCCTCTCCCCTCAGCGCTCAAACTCTTGTTCAGGGACCTCTTCCCTGCCTCTCAAAGTTACACATCCTATACTCTCCAATGCTCCCCCTCTCATAACTCAGGCTTAATTTTTATTGCTTGTTTCGTGTCTGTTTTCCCAGCTAGACTGCAAGTTCTGGGAAGTCACGGGCTGTCTCTATCTTTTTAATACTGTACTTTCAGTGCCTAGGGCATGAAGCTTGGATGTATGGTTCTATTATATAAGAACTCAAAAAATGTTACTTTTTGAGTAAGTGAATTAATAGCTATTGTAATAATGACTACCATGGCCTGAGTGCTAACTATGTGCCAATGAGTATGCTACACACTTTATACGCATTATGCCACTTAACTGTCACAGTGGTCCCATTAGTACCTGTAATACGTATTATTACTCCTATTTATAGATGAGAAACCAAGTCGTACAGAGGTTATTAATTACCCACGTTACCTAGCTCAAATGACAAAGCCGGGATCTGCGCCCAAGGCTGCCTCACTCCAAAACTTAAGGCTTTTTATGGAGCTACACTGTTTCCCAAATAGTTGCCCAATCAATGCTCATTAAACACACACACACACACACACACACACACACACACACACACACAGAAATTTACTACTTTCTTCCAATGTGAGAATCTCTTTATAATTATATTTGATTTGAATTCATGTGATTAGAACTACTTCTAATTTTAATAAAAGTCTCTAAATTCCACATCCAAATCCAGTTCTGAATTTCTCTTTTTGCCGTTAAATCAATGTCTGCTGGACTAGAGTTCAACCAAGGGCTTCAGTTCTGCTCAGATGTTGCCTGTGTGCTTGGAAACGGGATGAGTTCATGTCTGTATAGTAAGCGAAAGGTGGCCAGGACATCTTTTACCTAAGGATTCCAAAGCTCATTATTGGCTAGTGAACTTTCAAACTCTGTTTTCCTAAAGATACATGGTTCAATGCAGTGTCAGGTTAGTACCAAGGTTCCTAAGTGGCCATCTTTATTCCACAAGTTATAAAACATGTAAAATTAGGTCACAGTACAGAAGCTCAATATAGGAAAACTCCCAACCAGCAGGGTGATTCAGTAATGGAATGTGTTCCTAGAGCAGCAGCAGGGAGCTGGGTGACCACTGGTCAAGTGCACTCTAGAAAATGATGTGTACATTGGGTGGAAAGTTAGATAAGAGAACTAATGCCCTTTCAAATTCTGAGAAGGAATAGTCGATGAGATGTTTGTGTTAAATGATTTTGATGGTTCATGTGAATGTTGAAAAATAGTTTTAAAGTACATGTATGAAAAATACAAGCTTTGGATTCAGACATTCCTAAGCTCAAGTCCTTCTCTACCCTTACCAGCTATGTACCTTAGGCAAATCTCTGAGCCTTTCTAAACCTCAGTTTCCTTTTTCATGAATAACTAGTCACTGTTATATTTGTAGAAGGCAATATATTCAGACAGTGGGATATAGTTACAGGATCTTGTGCAAATTATTTAACCACCATGCACCTCAGTGTATTCTAAAATGTGGAAGATATGTAGCATTTTCCTCAAAAATTTTTTTATAAAGATTAAATGAATTAACAATATCAAGTGCTTGGACTATTTCCTGGCATAGAATAAATCTTCAAGTGGTTTTAACTGTTGTTTTTAAGATCTGGAAAACAACTGATTTTTTTTCACTTTTCATCCAGAAGTTTCATATTTTATAAACTCTACCACTGTTTGTCATCTTGCTAAAATTCTACATGCAGAATAAAAGTTGAAAGTTTAAGGAATGATTAGAATTCGTGCCCTAAATCAGGAAGCCAACATCTCAACAAGGGACTGTATTCTTAAAAAGCTAGAAGGAATGTTTTTATGTCAAAGTTAACAGGAAATAGCTTATTTCCAGAACCTACAGTATCTGAACAAAACTGATCTTTTTTATGATTTGGAAAATGTTCTGAATACATGTCTGATAGATTTCAAAATGCTTGTACACATAAAAAAAGAAAAGGTCCAAGAAAAGTTACTAACAAAATTGCCCTGGTTTTATAAAATGTTTATTCCAAAGGCCAAGGGAAAGAAATAGAGGGGTTCTTCTAATGCACCGAAGTTAGCAATTGATATTAGTTCTCAATGCCCAGCAAGGCAAAGCATGTTTCACTCTCTCCTGTGTCTCACCTGGCATATAGCATTCTGTCTCCCAGAGAACCTTAGCTTAGCTGTTTGTTTCCCAAAATTCTTTGGGATGACAACATAGAGAGTCCAGCAAGGAGAATCATGATTCATTCCATAAATTTTACCAATATTCATGAAGGATTATCTAGGTCTTGTCTGGTTCTGGGGAGTTGCCTTTTATTGTGAATTTTTATGTGCCAGGAACTGCTTAACATAAATGCTATCATTCAATCCTTATAAAATAATGTATGGGAGGTATTCCTCTCATTTTATAGATGATGAAACACAGAGAGTTTAGGTACTTTATGAGGATCACATGGCTAGGGGCTGACAAAGCTGGGATTGGAACCATAGTCTGTCTGACCACAAAGTGATGCTGTTAACCATTCTCTGCTGCCTCATATTGGGAGAGACAGACGACTGAGTTGGGGCTGTTAGGATACAGCAACCTCCTTGTATCCCACCTGTTTTTGTGCTTGGCCAAGGCACAATAGGAAAATTGGTTAAGATGGCCTTTGACCTACCCAGACTCCTAGGCCTTCTCCCCTTTCTCTTTCCAACCTCTTACAAAAAAAAAAAAGATTGAAAACTTGCTGAAAGGAAAGTGTCAAGGACTCATAATCACCTAGTTACCTCTCCCAGGGAGCTGAGCAATTCCATCAGCAGCAACCCCAGGGGAGCAGGGGATATCTCATCTGCCTATGCCCTGGTCTGATTCTTCCTAGCACTGCCTGGAGCTTGCTGATAGGGTACCAGTGCTGCAGGATCCTCTCACTAACGGTGACAAGTGGAGTGTGTAAACAGTGTCATCGCGTGCTGAATGACTCATGGAGGCAGGCACACACTGCCATCCTGAGGGCACAAGGCAGAGCCCCATCTTTGTCAAGGGAAGGACAGCAGCTTCCGAAAGAGGATGGGATCAAGGTCTTCATCCCCAAAGGATTCCCTGCCCACTGCTTTGCAGCCAGTGGGTAACCTCAGCGACACTGTGGCTCATGGGGAAGGGAAGAGAAGGTGATGTAGAAGGACTGGACAGGTCATATTACACTCAGCCCTGAGCACCTATCTGTAAACACTACACATTCTTTATTGATAAGGACCTAGTGATATGCGTGTGCATGTGCGTGTGTGTGTTTTATAAGAGTTGACCTAAAGTGAGACAAGATTCCATTGAATTGCTGAGACCCGGACTCTCTGAATGGATTCTATTAGATAAGGAAAGTAGGATGAAAAGTTTTATTTGTTCAACAAATATTGGTTGAGATTTACAAAGTGCTAGACACTATTTGTGCTGGATAGACAATAGCAAACAGAACTAAAAAAACACACACCCCTGCTTCATGGTACTTATAGTCCAGTGAGGGCAGACGGACATAAACAAAAACAAGTAAATTGAACAGTGTGTCCAAAGGTGATAAGAACTATGGAGAAAACTAAACTTGGTAATGAAAATAGAGAAGTACTAGTATATAGAGAACAGAAAGACTCTGAGATGAGCATGTACCTGGTGCATGCTGGGAATGCAGGTGTGGCTAGATGATAGAGAAACAGGGAGAGCAGTGGGAGCTGTGCTGGAAGGAGGTGTGTGTGTGTGTGTGTGTGTGTGTGTGTGTGTGTGTGTGTGTGATCTTGCAGTCAGATCTTATAGGGCCTTGTGAGGACTCAGGCGTTTACCCGCTGTGATATGGGAAACCAGTGGAGAGTTCTGAGCAGGGGAGAGGTGTGACAGAAGACCTGGCCAGAATTCCCCGGAGTTTCTTGCAGAATGCCACAAACATCTAATCTGCTTCCTGAGCAGGCATAGGAACCTCGCCCTCAGAACTCTTCCTTTAGCTGGTAGGCTTCCATTTTCATATAATTTTCTGTGGCCATAGCATCTCCAGTATCAATACTTGACTGTCCGTATAGCCTGACACTATTTTAAAAACAAATCTTCAAGACACGGACTGCCTTTCAAAATGCCTTCTTCCACAAAACAGGGCATGCATTTAAAGACATAACAAGGGGCCATTCTATCGAAGCAAATGTGTTTCTTGCAGCCAACAGCACGGCCCTGTAATAGCGATGTTTCTATTTCAGAAAGCAAGTCCATTATGCCAGCAGCAACCCTTCAACGTTGTCACATGCCCCCCTTACTTATGCAGGATAAGGAGGGCTCCAACAAATGAAATGCTTCTCCTGGAAATTATATCCCACTTGAATTTTGTTTTTAAATCATCATTATAAATCTCTCATTGGTATGAATCTCAGAACTGCATCCAAGATTTATTATGAGAGTCCAAGGAAGGAGAGGCAACCACTCTGTATCAGGGTCTACTGAATTCTTTGAAGATAATATTTCACGTTAATATGAATGTTGTAGCAGAGACATGAAAATGCACATCCATGGCTACCTGCCTTGTTTCAGTTTTCATTTCAAACCCATATGACTTAGACATTCCCAAAGAACAACTTTAAATGTCACATTTTGTAAGCTTGTGGTTTCAAGTTGCTTATTTAAGGTCTTCTTGACCTCTGTGCAGAATTTTAACATGTTCCCCCCACTTTGTTGGCCTGAGGGTGATGACGCTATCAAACATGCTTATAAATAGGGCCAAATAAACAGAAAATCCTCTCCTAGGAAAGATGGAGTTTTATGAAGAAAATACCTGCCAAAGTCATTTAAAAAACAACAACACAAAAAACCTCACCCACTGACATTTCTGGTTCAATAAGTTTTCTTGATGTGGTCACATGCCAACAAAAGTGCTACTTCTTAATTATATGAGCATCCTGAGTCATGATAATAATGAATGTATAAGCATCACTTTCCTTAAGAAATATTTTATTCTCAATTGCATTCACCATATTTATAAGAATCTTTATGCAGTCACTGGAAAGAAGGTAATCCCCTCCCACCCCCATGATTTTCTCTACTACATTAATTGACCTAAGTTGATTCTCTTCAATATTGAATAAAAAAGCCTTACTTTGCAAAAATGGAAGTAAAGCAAGTCTGTGAACTTTCCCTCTCCTGGTACTTCCCCTAGAACAGGAGAAGAGGGAGAGAAAGATGCCCAGGCCCAACCTGAAGAGATTCTGACTTAATCAGTCTAGGTTGGGTCTGGGCATTGCTAAAAATGTGTACTTCAGCTTGAGAACTAAAGATCAAAAGGGAGAGATTCTCTCTCTCTCTTTCTCGCTCTCTCTCTTTCATTCTTTCCTTACTTCCTTTTTCTCCATTGCCTCTATTTTTTTAAAAACAAAGTGACTACTTATTTGAAATATTTCTTATTTTTAAATGAAACAAAGAAAATTCCAGAAAAATAATACTATAACTTTAAAAGACATAACTACCCTATAAATGACAGAGAAATCATATTGCTTAGATCAGTGGTTCTTGATTCGTGTAGATTCTCAGATTCATTTGGCAACCACAGGAAACTACACAGCTATATATATGTTCAGTGCCAACAACAGCTAAACCTCATTTCAGCCTTGGGTGTGCTGATTACAATTGTCTTTGACTTTTCTCTATTGTTCACGTCTGTCTCCAGCAATCAATTTGTCATTATTTCAGCATCTCTCATGTAGTTGTGATGTGAATACACCTGCCAGGAAAATAGGGGAGCCTTCTCTCTAGGTCTTCACATGAGGGTTACTTAGATGGAGAAGATGCATAGGGGCTTGAAGTATATCCCTCATTTATGTTCAGTTATTCAGACATATATGCAACCAAGTTGTTGAGAGGGGCTGGAGCTTCCTGGGAAAAAAATTCTTTGTGAAGATATGTAGAGTCTGGTGTAAATGGAGTGGTTTAGCAATAGGACCAGAGAATAAGAGGGGAGTGGTTTTGCCAGCATGACATCTGGCACCCGAAAGTGCCCTGAACTAGCTGTCCTGGCTGTGTGCCGTCTGGGAAGGAAAGAGCTCTGAGGGGAAGGAAAGAGACGTTGCCCCAAACTTGGAATTGCTTTGGGACCCACAGCCCGTGGGGATGTATAGCTCCTGGCAGTGGAGGCCAGTGGGATCCGAACAGCACCCCGAACACCCGGGGTGTAGGAGTGACTTTGTACAAGACTGGAATTCTTGGGTGAGAAGGCAGTTCGGGTGAGGGGAGGTTGTGGCTTTTAAGATTCCAGTTTTGATCTCGTGTGACCTCATTTGTACTGAATGCTGAAAAGACAGAGATATTTGGGGGCACTAGATATTATCCCATCCTGTCAATTTCCCAGTTGCCAGACCTCATCCCTCCCATCTGTGCTACCCCCAAAGTCCTGTTTTCTTTTTTCACCCCGGTCCCTCCTGCTTGTGCCAAATACACAGAGATAGATGGAAAGAAGTCAACATGACATATCACCAGAGGACATTTGGAAGATTAGTTGTCTTCCTGGGAAGTCCATCAGACTAGTCAGGGCCCTAGAAAAATCGCCCCTCCAGGAGGCATTCTCTAATTGCATCGGCGGACCCTTAGGGAGGAGTCTTCTGTTCATTTATCTTGGATGTTGAACCAAATACACGACCCACCCTAAAAATATATGTTGCATTACAAAAATAAAGAAAACCAAATTAGATGGAGTATAAGATTTGGGGGCGATACCGAGATGATATTTAATGAATCTTGACAACGTTTTTAAAGAATAAAAATGTCCAGTAGCCACAGAATTCCTCTGATTCCTCACTGATGTTCACCATTTCCAGATTGCAATGATCTTGCCCAGCCCACTTGCTGAATAAAGATCTTGTTGTAAGTTAGGCCATGTTGCTGTGTGGTTAACACCTTCCTTCAGGGTACATCTTGAAGGCATATAGGTCCATGAACCTTGTATATGCTTCTCACCTAGAATTATCTGTATACTTGCTAATATTTAAATTTTAGAGATTCATAGGGAGGTGCAATTGATCATAGGGGGTCCAGCACTGTTCTAGAAATCAGATCACTTCTATCAGGGTTCTGAGGAATGAATGAACTTGGAGGAGCCGCTGAGTTTCTCTTACATTTGTGAAAAGGGAATAATGTTTTTATTAGAAACATCTCTAAGACTCGTACCACCTCTGAAATACTGAATCTAAATGTGATCATTTACATAGAAGTAAATTAAGTTATTTTTGCCACCTCAGCCAGGAAACCATGCAGGTAAGGAAGAAAAGGAAGGGAGTTAAGTCTCCTCAATGTGAAAGAGATCCCTCTCAAGGAAAGGGCCATTTTTCTGAAAGACTTACTTAATTCTTAAACAGATTTACCCTAAAATGAACCCGGAATGGAATCAGGGATCTGATCTTACATCAAAGTAACTGTGCTTGAAGCAATAGACACCAAGCCAGCCTCTTGCCCTGCACTATCGAAGGAGAGAAGGCAAATCCACAAGCCCCTCAGGGTGATAAACTCCATTTGTCACCTTCTCACATGTGCCTCCAAGACTGCACTTGATTCGGTGGCTTCATTTCAGCTAAGTGCTTTAGTCCACAGCTCAAACCCCTTCTCTTAGGATTTGGCTCAAAATATTGATAGCCATACATTTCCATATTTATAATTCCAATCTGTGAGGACTTCAAAAAACTAGTATGGAAACCAAGTACAATCTTAGGGAACAGACCATGTATTTAATTTCTACAATGAAACTTGGGCTACGGCATTAATACTGTAACGATGCTGAGTAATTTAACTGAATTGCATTACATTCTTTGTGCTGTAAATCCCTTTTTTTTTTTACTTTTGTATTTGGGGCAAAATAATCAATTTAGCCTTGCAAAAAGGTTTTGTTTTGCGTTTATATTTTCCTGTCCCTTTGACATCTTCCCTTATTTTCTTTGATTTGATTTTCTGTTGTTAGACTCGCTCCTAATTAGAGGAGACACTGCAGCTGAAAACAATGACAACTTAATGGAGCAAAGCAGACCTACTATCTTGGGTGGGAGTAGTGTGATGTGATTGGCAGTGCCTTTCCACGTAGTGGGCTGGGGGCTGGAAAACATCAACACTTCCACCATAACAAAGGAGAAGGTGACACACCTCTAGTTGGCATTTTATTTATTCACCTATTTGTAAGTCCCAGTATTTTGCTTAACATGATAGAGTTGGAAGGTGCCATGCGAGTGTGGCTCTTCCACAAAATACCATGTACGGGCAAACACATACAGTGCGATTGAAACTTCGTGGCCCATGCGCAGAAGTTGGTATTTTGTGGAAGAGCCACACTCAAGGGGCCAAAGAGCCGCATGTGGCTCATGAGCTGTGGTTTGCCGAGCCGCAGTTTGCCGACCACTGATCTAGTCTAACGGTGTTCTATGGATGCATATCCGTTTCCAATGAATTTTTCATTTGCTTATTGCACCACAAAAGTAAAAACAAGCCTGGCTGGTGTGGCTCAGTGGCTGAGTGTCAGGCCATGAACCAGGAGGGCATGGTTTGATTCCGGTCAGGGCACATGCCTGGATTGCTTGGAGTTTAAGCTTGATACCCAGTAGGGGGCATGCAGGAGGCAGCCAATGGATGATTCATTGATGTTACTATCTCTCTATCCTCCATTCCTCTCTTTAAAATCAATAAAAATATATTTTAAAAAAAGTAAAAATAAGGCTCATGCAGTGAGTTTCTCAAACAGCTAAACTTATTCACTTTAAAGAATGTTCACTTACTCTGTAGTAATGTTCTTCTCCATCTTTTAATGCTAAAATGTATTTTCTTTCACGAAACGATGGTCATAGTAGGTGGTAATTGTTTTCATTTTTAATGTCTTTACACAAGAAAGTGAAATATAACAAATTCATGTCAGTACCCCAATTATAAATATAATCTTGAAAGATCAAAGTCTGGGGACCACATATCTAACCTGATTATCTACTTCATTGTGATTTGGGGAAGTGGTTACTTGGTTTGCATGCGGCCACCCAGCTGGCCAATGGCATCAAAGCCATGTGGCCTTGGATAAGCTCAGATTCTCAAGGTATGGCCATGTAAAGGAAAGTACATGTTGTACTTACCAAATTCAGACTTACCCAGAAACAACTGTAATATTGTGTTCTGTTTATAAAGCTCTTGTTTGCAGTCTTTGGTCACTTGAGAGTTAGAACAGACATTTGAAAAATATAATTTGTCTCAAAAACAAAACAAAACAAAACACCAAGGCAAATGGTCCCAAGAGATTCACCTCCTCAATAGACTCTATCCTTGGAGAGGTCAATGTTGAGGAAAAATTCAGCCTCAGTCCACTCTTTGTGCAGATTGTGATGGTAGTTTCAAGGCCAATTATAGTCATTCACCTTTGCAACTGCATTTGGGCTCTGTGTTTTTGTCTGCATCAGGCACGGGGAGGCCCACTGGTTGCTGGGAGAAATGAAAGGAGTGCTGACAAGCATCTCTATATGAGCAAGATTTCAAGTCATTTTTGACACGGAAATAAAAGTTATATTTCTGCGTCAGAGATTGCAAGTTTTCTTTGTAAATGGTTCTTTCTAATTGAATCAGAAAACCCTTAGGGAAGAGCCTTCACCTCCTTTCTGTTGTCTGTTAAGCCAAGCACACCAAGAGTGCTCAGTAAATAATACTGTATGGAGTGCAGGAGGCCAAGGAGTGGGCGTAACATACTTTGCTTTTGATCGTTCCTCTAAAAAAATTTTTTAATTAAATGACAGAGGGACAAAAGGAAGTTCGCAACAAAGAAATGTAAGCAAAAACTGGAGGGTGACTATTTCACTATTGAAAGCTTTACTACAAAGACAATTACGTATTAGCTTTCTGTTCTGAAGTTTAGAAATTCAGTGTTAGGTACCACAAAGCTGATAAATAGATTTCCCAGAAAAGATATAGATCATATTTTATGTTTTCTTCCTGAGATAATGTTCCCCCCAATGAAACCCACTGCCTAATATTATTGATATTGTGCTATCCTGGCAGCAAAACTAAAATAGAAAAATTAGGATTCTATTCATTATCTCTTATTAGTAAAGTTAATAAATCAGGGAAGTAGCTAATATAGTTGCTTTATCACTAGGGTGCTCAAAAGTTCAACCTTTCCTCTTCTCACAGGCATTTCAAAGTTTGGCACTGTATGGTGTCTTGTTATTATCTGTCTGTCTCCCGCCCAGATGGGACAGGGTTTCTATCTTCTTCATTTTCATATCCTCCAAGACCTAACACAGGCCCATCCATACCCCATCAACCATTCAGCACACATGTAAGTGCCTACAAAGTGCTGGGACGTGTGCTGGCTGCTGGCGATCGAGAGGGGGAGATTGTCTAGTGAAGAGGACAGATAATTCTGGAAGGCAGAACCTACAGAGCGAGAAGAGCTGAGCTAGGGGAAGTCGGGTGGGGGTGGATCCGTCTGACTGGCTTCCTAAAGGAAGTGATGTTGAAGGGGAAGCCTGGCTGATGAGTAGGAGTTTCCCCAAGTTCTCTTTTTCTTCGTCCTTTCAGGTTACGGGAAAAGCTGATGGGGTTTGTGGTGAGAACACACTGCTTAATGTGTCATCTGCTATCATGATCAACGCGAAACACGTTTCTACTCCTACTAACTGGTGTTCAGACAGTACCTTTCATGTTGATCAAATGCTACTGTGTTTGAGCTACTTGGCCTTGCTATGCAACATTCTCACGCTTCCTTAAACTTGAAAACTAAAGCGAACCTTGGTTGACCTTGCTTTGTGGGTCCCCTGTCGCCACTTTTAGCATCAACTTGTTAATAAATTTCTCCTCTTTCCTGCCTCAGGGCAATGAGTTGGCGGAAGAAACTCTTCATTTTAAAGAATTACAACTGAAAGTTGTTGTTGTAAGTCTATTGCTGAGAGGTGTGATCCTCACAGTCACTTGACATACCATCCGTGCTGAGTCTCAGAGCCATTCAAGAGAGACGACCGTGTAAAACCTGGTGGTGTGAACCGTGTGCACCTTGTAATGGAAGCACGAGCAGAAACCAGCCTTGTTCTGTTTCCTGCTTTCTCTCTATGAAATTTTAGATTCCACGTGTACTAGAATGTAAGCAAGATGGAGGGCTGCTCTCTCTTCACTAACACACACACACAGACACACACGCACACAGGCACAGCCGTTCAGAACTGCCTGCTTAACTTCTCACAGCAGCTTCTCCACTTGGGATGGGCTGTGGTCCCTGAGGGAAGTCTCGGCATCTGACTTTGGCAGGGGATCCCATTCCCAGGGAAGTCAGGGCTGCCCTCATATGCCCAAGGAACGGCCTGGCGGGGTTCTCGCCCATTTGCCTCTGGCTTCTCCAGAGAGCCTGTGCACCCCAGGTGGACCAAGGAGGGGGCCTCCAATATTCCTCACCTTGTGCAGACCTGCAGGTGGTTAGAAACTTCTTGCCTCTAGGTCTGAAGTAAATGAGATCTACAGAAATCTCCACCAGCCCTCAGCTCAGCCCTCTTGCTGCTCTGCAAACATGAATGTAGGCAGTGCTTCACATGTCAAAACTTCCATGTGGAGCCTGACCCGTGGGCCCCGGGATCCACGCCGAATTCTTATTCATTGAGATTTGACCCCAATTCAAGTGATCAGAACAATGTGAAAGGATTTTACAATAGCCACCCCCACCCAAAACATTGAAAGATATGAGGAGAAAAAACAAATGAGAAATTTGTGAGAATGGTTGTCTTTGTTTGCATTTGCAAACAGAAATAGGCAATTTGTCAGAGTTTAAACTGCCTTATAAAGTATCTTTAGACAGCGGAAGAGATGCTCAGAAATGCACTGTTTGGCCCAAATTTCCTTCCATTTCTCCCTTGGGATCTCTCTTTCATACTTTTTACCCCATCTTTCTGACCCTCTGGCTTTCTCTCTGGCTTGGATATGTGGACAATTTCAATTTTATCACACAAGTGGGTTGAAACCTTAATTTAGGAATCACCATGCCTATAACAGTACTGCTTTTTCAGAAGTAAACAGTTCCACGGAATGTATTCACATACATAAAACACAGCCTCATCTACTGAGCCCTGCCTCCAGGGCTGGTGTGGAGTCCTTTACTGACCCAAACTATTTTTTTTCCAATATGTTTTTATTGATTTCAGAGAGAGGAAGGAAGAAGAGAGAGATAGAAACATCAATGATGAGAGAGAATTATCCATCGGCTGCCTCTTGCACGCCCCCTACTGGGGATTGAACTCACAACCCAGGCTTGTGCCCTGACAGGGAATAGAACTGTGACCTTCCAGTTCATGGGTTGATGCTTAACCACTGAGCCACACCAGCTGGGCCCATGCTATTTTTATAGATCATGTGAAAAGACCATGGTTCAAACCTGTTTTATCGTGATAAATAAAATAAATAAAATCCAGTCCACAAAACTAGTATGAATAGGCATAGACATTAAGAGGCATTCAGGTGGTACCCAAATGTGTATAAATGACCACCAGACGTGAAGAGCTCTGTGCCCCATTCAGTGGCGATGTTCTGGCTCACGTCATTCCCCCTCTTCCCCTGGCCTGAGGCCTGCCTCCCTCAGCCGCAAAAGTCCAGGTGAAAATGCTCCCAGACCCTCACTGAGAACCTGGGGCCAGGCTGAGGCGGGAGGCCCATCTCTGGTTTCCATAGCAAAGCGCTCCGCGTGCACCAGGGACTCATAGTGCTGTTCCACTGAGCAGACGGTACTCCTAATTCCACCAGGATGCCTGGTTCAATCCATGGGCAGTGAAAAAATCCTTTTTCTTTTCTTTAGGTAATGTTCGAGAAATCACGGTGAGTACTCTAATAGCTCAAAGTCAGAGAGGCCAGCCTCTGGACTTAATAAACGTTCTTTAAATTGTTCCTGTGGGGGGGAAATGCACCAGGAGTGCCAAACAACCAAATTAAAAATGAACTTTGGAACTCAGCACTCAAAAGTGGAGACTGTCAAGAGAACAGTTAGCTACTTCTAATTTCTAACCATGTGAAAGGTTCACGTGTCTGCTTCTGAGAGCGATGATGCTGGACCCGCAAGCAGGCTGCTGCTGGAGAAGGGTGCGAGGAGTGTGCGGAGAGAACTGGCCCTGTGCTCCCTGCCAGGCAGCTTCTGAGCCGGTTGCCTGTCTCCCTCCCTTAATGACGGTTGCATCTGAAGTGGGAAGAGCTCCAGGTGAGCAAAGCTGTCAGAGGCCTTCAACTGTGCCAGCATGAATGGAATGCTTCGATGCTATTTGTTTGCTTGCACAGTAGTCAAGAAATTGTCTGTAAAATAAACATTGACTCTGTTTTCTTTCACTCGTTTGTAAATCCTTTCTTGCATTTCTACCCCCTTGTACTTCCTGTTCTGTTTGGTTCGTGAGAGGGCTATCCATACAGAGTCCCAAGGAGTGAGAGTTTGCAGTAACCTGCTGGTGCACTCCAGTCAGAAGTATGTATCATTCCCTCTCCTCAGTTAATTCCCCTCCAATAATTCTGAATGTCTCTTAGGCAAGAGCTAAACGTGACAAATGTCAGAAAATGAACTGACTGCCATAGAAACCAAAATCCACCAGGGAGAAGGGCAAAACCACTAACATATTTTCAGTTGTAACCAGATCAGACTGTAACTGCCTAATCCCTAATAAATAGAGGGGGATAAGGAATTGAGATCTCCTTTGGAAATAGCTCTGTTCCAGAATTTCACAGAAAAATATTATTTAAAAAATTTCATGTACATGAAACTATGCAAATAGCTGTTGCATTAACCAGAGTTTAATCACACACGCGTGTGCGCGTGTTTGCACACACACATACACACACACACGGGAAGCATACTGGGCCAGAAAACAGCAAGTGTCTGACACTGGATTAAAGACACAGTTGAACAAACTCCTTGAGGGCAAGGATCATACTTTATGGTTTTTGGCCGAGAGACGCAGTGTGTGCAGCATACTAGAAGCAAACAAACATGACCTCCGAGTTCCAGTGCAACCACCCGATAGCTGTGTGACTTAGGCAAATTACTACACCACTCTGTTCTCAACTTCTTCATATATCAAGAGGAAAAATTTATTTTTATTTCTTAGGAATGTCATGGAGAAAGCACTTAGCGCATATAAAGGCTCAATATATGAGGGCTCCATTCTGCAAACTCTGTAGCACCAGGTACCAGTAACTTATGAGGACACTAGAGGCCTGGTGTGATCCGTGCACCGGTGGGGTCCCTCAGCCTGGCCTGCACCCTCTCGCAGACCCCTGGGGGGATGTAGTAGTGTGAGCAGCGGCAGGTGGTGGGGGAGGAGCCTGAGCCCTGCTGTTCCTGCTCATTCTGCCCCACTGCACCTGCCTCTGCCGCCACTTGGTAGCGCTGCCCTGGAGGTGGGAGAGGCTCGCACCCCGCAGCTGTGCTCGCCAGCCGTGAGCCCAGCGTCTGGTGCCCATTGGTCAGCTGAGCGGCGCTCCCGCTATGGGTCCGCACTGACCACCAGGGGGCAGCTCCTGCGTTGAGCATCTGCCCCCTGGTGGTCAGTGCGCATCAGAGCGACTGGTTGGTTGACCAGTCAATCAGTTGTTCGGTCGTTGGGTCGTTGGGTCGCTTAGACTTTTATATATGTAGATTATCTATGTTTAACATCTTTCTTTCTTGGTGTTTGCAATTCTTTTTCCTTATCACTTCGAATGGGTTATAATTTCTCTGAAGGTTGCAACATTTTACTTTCCATACACCCGTTGTCAGGAAGCTAACAGAAGATGTAGTCCACCAAAATGAGAGAGTAAATAACAAACAAACAGAACAACACGAGGCATTCAGAAGCCGAGACTCTGAGAAAGAGATGTAGGGAAGGGATTCCCAGGGCGGTGGCAGGAAGTCCTAGGATGACAGCTGTATACAGGCCTAGAGAACACCCCTCATTGTTGCTGGGACACAGGGCTCCTGGGAAGACATGTCCAAAAAAAGAAACGGAGCCAACAGATGATCCAACAGGAATTACAGTATGAAAACCCGTATTGAGAGATGTTTCTCAGAGCTGTTGGGAGGCATGAGAAGGTTTAGCCAGAGACTCACAAAAACGTCACAAATGAAAAAACAAACAACAGTTAGACACCTCGTGTAGAGGAATTACAGTGATAGTATAGTGCTTGTCTTTCAGGATTCTGAAAACACTGATATGGATTTAAACAAATTTAAAGGGAAAAAGGTTGGAGATAAAACTAAAGTCTTCCCCTATTACAATAAGAAGTAATAGATGTGGCTTAAAATGAGTAAATCCAAAGATTTCAGATAAGGATGAATTTAGAAATATGGCAATAAATACCAGAAGAAGCAACTCAAAGTGATCAAAGTGGTTTTCTCTAGAGACTAGGAAAGTTGAGGGAAGGGGGTGCCAATGAATAGCTTTCACATTTTAGCAATATTTGTCTTTTTATATTACTTGCATGTGTTATTTTGATAATAAAATTAAATTTTAAAAAATGAGGACAATAATTGCATTTAGGGCCTTAAAATTCAGAATTATAGAATAAAATTGTAACAAAGGAAGTAAACAAGGTCTGATTACTAAAGATAAAATATTCAGCAACAAATTTGGGTCCAGAATTTATGTGTTGTATTTCTCATATACATCCACGCTGCTCCCACCACCACACAGCATACCCAACTTATTACATTCTTTTTTAATAGCAGCTGGCATGGTTTTCTGTATACAGGAGGTGCTTAATATTTGTTGAATATTAACTAACTGTATCGATTGCTGATTTTTTTCATGGTGATTTTTACTGAGCTTGGTCTAGAGCGCAGAGGGGTCATATCTGAAGTTTATAGTTTTGTTCTGTATGGAGGGGTAAGATTATAGTTAAAGGATTTTTGAAAAGCTCTTCCTGAAATCTGATTCTGAGCTGGACATTCCACAGGTCTAATCTACTTTACACAATGCATGGGTTTGCCAGAAACTCCTTCAAGACAATTGATATTGGAGTGAGGCAGTCCACGGGAACTTCAATGATGCATTCCTATATGGTCTCTACACTCTATTCTTGGAACAAGCCAGAACCCCGGTTTGAAAACGCTCTTGAAGGAACCTACAGATCCAGGGAGGTGTCCCAGGGAAACCCTGAAAACGGGGAGGGGTGAAAAAAGTATTCTTGCTAAAACAAAGTGTGAAAACCATTGAAACAAAACTTCAGAAAACGTATCTGTTCCACATGATCTCAGCTTCCCAGGGAAAAATAGTCACTGACTTCCAATCTAGTATTTTGGCCTCAGCTTTTATAATGCAGCTTAATAACAGAAACATGAAAGTAAACAGTATCATAGTTTCTTCACAAGATTTCCAGTGGAAGATGTCCATAATATTACCTAATTCTGCCAGTGATAAATGTACCATTAAATTCATTTCCAGGAAAAAATTTGTCTTCATTGATGAACTTACATGCTGTTTTTATATTTTAAAAAATCTCTACATCCCCACATAATTTCTTTTTGCCTGAGTTGCCTGGAAACTCAGAGTGAAATGAGAGCTCCATTTTGGAATTCAGCCAATGCAAGTGTCTACTAACATTTAATTTGGATTCTTTTAATGGATTTGGTTCTGATGGTCCTTATTTTGCAAAGAGAAGCAAGCTAACACTTGTAGGTTACATATAAGTGCAGGCCTTGTATTTGTTGTCTATCTTACCGGCTGTGGCATGGAACTTTTTCAGTAATCCTACAAAAAATAGGTGCCATTCTCATTGTACAGATGACAGCTTAGTTTTAGGGAATTAGTTTAAGTAACTTGGCCAAGGCCATCTGATTATTATGATGCTTACAACATTTTTGGAAGTAAACAATGCATAAATTCTCAATAATGCATACTTTATATTCAAATTAACATAAGAAACTATTCAAGCTATTTCTTTTCTTTTGATTTTAAGACCATACAGTCTATACAACACACACACACACACACACACGCACACACACACACACCCATAACTTTTTTCCTTGCTCTTTCTTCTTCTCTGTTTCTGTGCCCAGATATTGGGACACACACACACACACACACACACACACACACACACCCATAACTTTTTCCCTTGCTCTTTCTTCTTCTCTGTTTCTGTGCCCAGATATTGGGACTTTCTCTCAGGTAATCTGTTAGCCCTTGGAGGTACAAAGATGAATTATATACAGACCCTGTTCTCAAGGAACTTAAATTTAGTGGAAGGGTTAAAGTATAGATTTAACTACAATTCAAGGTAGAAAGTAATGAATGCAATGAGAAATACAATATGCTTTGTGAGTTCAGAGCGGGAAAGAAAAATTCCATGGTCCCAACTTTCTAGAAATTCACAGTTCTCTAGACCAAATCGACCCTAAACATAATTATACAACAACGTAAGAACTGTACTGGAAGTGTCTGCACTATGCTGTACACACGGGAGGAGGAAGAAACAACCTTTACTTATTTCACAGCAACATGGGCAGTTAGGGCAGGGGATGGAGAGGGCCAGGGCCTTGGATTCTAAGACACCTTCAGAACTGTCTAAGCAGGTGGACAATAGGGAAAAGGTAGCAGTTGGGGAAAAGACTGTCATAGTGAGGAGAGTTGCTCCCGTGAAGAGGAACCTCAAGGAGTGACTGGGTCTGGGATAAAGCTGCAATTCCAGGGAGGAGGCCTGGGCAAACCAACAGACATACCTGGAATCCCAGCCACTGGCCTCAGCCCTAAGGGGTATGGAGCAAAGCACAACCCATTAGTGAGAGGGACAAGGGAGCTGGAAAGGAGACTGAAAGATGTATTGCAACAATGCGAGCACATGGGCGGCAGCAGTGGAGGTGGAGAGGAGGAGGAGGTGTGGATGGATGGTCAAGAATGGAATCAGAGCAGCACCTGGGAAGGTGGGCCTAGGGAACGAGAGGGATTACCCTGACTGCAGAGGCTCTGTGCCTGGCATCTGGGAAAATAGGGATCAAAGGGGTAGGAATGTTGACAGAAAGTTATTTTTGAAGGTTGTTGAGGGCTCGAGCATGTTCGAAGATAGAAAGGTGAGAGGAAAGATCTGAGATAATAACTACTGGAGGAAGTCTTCAGGAACAGGAGCTGAAGTACAACGTTGGCCTTTGAGAAGCTAGATCCGAGGGCAAGGGAGAGAATGAAAGAGAGGACAGGTGAATGCCCAGAGACATACTAAGGTTGGCACATTCAAAATCTCTAAAATGTTCTCGGCATATCGATATTGTGAAGGTCTGCTTGCCCCTGGCCTGGCCTCTCCAGTATGCTCTCCATACTGTAACTAGAGAAACTTTTCTGAAGACAAATCTAATTGACATTTAACACGTTTGAAGTAAGCAACTACCCTGTGGTAGGCACAAGTTATGTTTCTGTTTAAAAACAACCCACACAATTGTTTCCATAACTTTCTATTACCCTCGGCATGAATATCTATACTCCTTACTACAGTTTGTAAGGCTCCTCATGATCTGGCCCCTGCTCACCCCTCTTGTCTCATCTCTCTCCTCCCCTGACCTTGCACTCTACAGTCCAGCCATACTGAACTTCTGGACTCTTCCAAAAGAACTTAGCTGTGTCTGGAAGGCTTTCACCCTTCCACTTCACTGACTCCTGTTCTCCTGAGGAAGACACTTAGATGACAACTCTTCCAGGAAGCCTTTTCTGGTTCCCAAAGGTATAATAGGAACTTCATCTCTGTGTTCTCAGAATATCTTATAGTAGCTTCTATCTGATACCTTTATAATCACTACATTATAGTCACTTGTTTGTGGGAAGAGATTGTGTCATGATCATTATTGGTGATCACTTGGAATATTCTTGATAAACCTCTCTTAATTCTCTTACCCATATGATTCCCCAGGATAGGTCAGTTCTGCCTCCATCGAAAGTGCCTCTGCAGAATCCCCCTCCACAGGTTTGACCTGTGTATCAGCTGACAGTGAACTCTCTGGTTTCCAGTTTCGATAACTAACACTGTTGGTGCAGGTCCATGGACCAATGGTGTTTTAAGGGCAGACTTGATATAGAGCAGCGGTTCTCAACCCGTGGGTTGCGACCCCTTTGGCGGTCGAACGACCCTTTCACAGGGGTCGCCTAATACCATCCTGCATATCAGATATTTACATTACGATCCATAACAGTAGCAACATTACAGTTATGAGGTAGCAACGAAAATAAATTTATCGTTGGGTCACAACATGAGGAACTGTATTTAAAGGGCCAGAAGGTTGAGAACCACTGATATAGAAGAAGACGGAAGTGCTAACTCCTATTCCTATCTTCTGAGGAGGAGAAGGTGATGTTGGCATCCTTAAAGCCTCAGAACAGAAGAAAGGCTTGTGGGTTAATGGTACAATTCATTTGCACAACAAATACGCTTTGGGTGCCTTCTATACAGTAGATGAGTTAAGGGTTAGAATACAATGATGAACAAGATGGACACAATTCCTGCCTTAAAGTAGCTTACAGTCAGTTGAGGAAGACACACAAGAACAAAGGTGTATGAGAAGTGATACCTGCTAAACAAGAGAAAGCAGAGGGAGCTACCAGAGAATACAGATGGGAGCTAATCCAGATTGGGAGGTCAGAGAAATCTTTTGGAGGAAATGTATTAGCCGAGACTGAGAAAGCTTAAGGTTGGTTAGTCAGGCAGAACAGAGCAGAAGAATGTTCCAAACAGAAGGAACAGCACGTCTGAAGACATGAGGGTGAGAGAAAGCATGCTAGTTTTTAGGAATTGGAGGACACTTTTTATGGAGGGAGCTGGAGTGCAGTGTGTGTACGAGTTTGAGGGGATGATGTGGATGAATAGGTAGGAGTCAAAGGAAGAAGAAAGCTGGGATTGAGAACCAGTTAATCTGGAGTGCTTGGCAGGAGCAGGTCATGCAGGGATTTATGAGCCACACAAGGAGTTAGATTTCATTTTGAGAACACAAAGATCATTTTAAAGGGTTTAGGCAGGTGACGGACATGATCAAATACCTATTTTAGAAAACTCACTCTGGTTGCAGGTTGGCAAGACCGGAAGGAGGCAAGCCAGTTAGCAAGCACTTGAAGTGAGAAGGGATAATGGTCAGAAGCTATTCCTGATGTTTCTCCCCTGGGTGTGTCCATCCAGAATTCATTCATCTGTGCCAGTCTTGTGGGACAGAGATGAGCCTGCAGCTCATTAGCCTCATGGATTTCCCCAACGTGGATCTTTTGCCAGGAAAAGTCTCTTCACCCTTGTTGCCAATAACAGCCCCAGTGGCTAAACGTACCCCGCGTTCATGGCCTGCCATAGAACACGTCTCAAGGAGGTCAGGGAGGAGAGGCAAGTTCAAAGTTGGTCTGTAGGGAAAGGGTAAAAGAGGAGAGGGCACAGCCACGGGTGGGAGGAATGGGACAAAGACCTAGAGACAGAGAAATGTGAGTCAAACACCAGAATGTGGGGCCCACAACTTCAGGCGCTCACCCACACAGACCTGTGGACTACCAAGAAGCAGGGCCTTAAAAGGCTCCCTGTTTATGAGGTTCATGTTTCCTAAAGGTGGAGCTGAATTTCAGCTCCTATGAAAAGCAAACTGTGGCAAATGCCAGTGATTCGGGGTGGAGGGAATTAGCAGTCCAAAGAAAGGGAAACAGGTCAGCAACCCCCATTCTTTCATCCTTGGGGACCTTGAAACTTGATTTTGCAGGATGCACAGGAAAGGAGTCATTGGCTTCCCTCTATTATGCTCTACTCAATTTATTGCTTGGAGACTAAGGTGCCACTTTATTGTTCAGATTCAATGCACAAAATGCAAGTATTCAGCCAGAGTTCTCTAATTAGTATCCAGAGAGCTGCCTAGGCTCTCGCTCTGTGTGTCAGTTTGGTCTTACCTGCTTAAAACACGATGTAGGAGAATAAGATGATTCACTCGCATTACATCTCTCTGATTCTAGTAGTCTAAACATTTGTGCAGTCTTTTGTTTCAAACCTAGAACTCTTTATAGTAAACACCTTCTGAATCTCAAATCTTTGTGCCTGACTTTAATTAGCATTACTGTGAAAATTTACTGATTATAGTAGTGCACTGCCTAAATGTGTTTATGCTTCCTTTAGATTTCAAAAAAGACACCCCCCCTACCAAACTGATAATAACTGGCATGTGATTAGAAAAGGCAAAACTAATTAAAATGGGTGCAAAGGGGATTGTTTCAGTCACCTACATTAATGCACATTACAGTTAAATATCTGTCAGATTTTCCATTAACCCTCTTGCATTTCCATCTCCAGGATCAAATCTATTTCTTAACCTCATACCCCCCTTTTTCCCTTGGTTGGAAACTTGGTATTCAACAGGCTAAATTACCCACTAATGCTTGAAATGCACAGCTCTTATTGATGGATGCAACACATGGACAAAGACCTTGGAATGAGAATAATAAAAGTCATTCTCCTAACTGTGGATTCAAACCCTAACATGTTCTTGTTATTGTGCTTATGTCTTTCTTGAGGGATAAAGGAGTTAATTGTTGTTTTACACTAATTCACTCTATTGTGCTCTGAACTATTATGTACTACCATGAAATAAAAATGAAAGTGGAATATCCAGCAAATAGAGTTATATTCTGTAAAAGACTAAAACAACATGTTCAAAGTTGAACTTGTAGACTTAGGGGAGAGGCCTATGTGATTTGGGCTCGGTTACTATATAGAGTGGATTGTTACGGATAAGAACAATACGGTAGATGTACCCAATGGGAATCCAATAAATATTAGGGACAGATGTCTTCTTCAGATCAAAAGCTCATTGAAAGGAGGGACCATGCCTTCCTAATCTTTTAGAGGAGTACAAAGAGGGTTCTTTGGATCACTTAATCTTTTAATCTCCAATTTTTGGCACACTGTAGGTGCTCAATAAATTTTTATCACATGAATGAATGCAAGAATTATGGTTTTTCCCTATTGTGAAACTCTTAATAGTAATCCTGAACAGGTTCTTAAATCTTGATGGATCATGTTGAAGAAAAAGAGAGTGAATAAATTTGCTTTATCATTTAAAAAAATCTAACAAAACCCTTGGATTTTTTGCTTTAAAAACTAACTCACATACCACTCCCTTGGGTTTTTCCATTTTTATCTGGGATCAGAGGTACCAAAAAGCCCAGCAGCAAATCAGCCTAGCAACAGAAGCCTGAAATAAAAACATACACACAGACCAATGGAACATAACTGAGAGCCCAGAAGTAAACCCACATGTATATGCACAAATAAATTTTGACAAAGAAACCAAAAACATACAATGGAGAAAAGAAAACCTCTTCAATAAATGGTGCTGGGAAAATTGGAAAGCCACATACAAAAGAATGAAACCAGACTGCTATTTGTCACCATACATAAGAATTAACTCAAAATAAATGAAAGACAAAGGTACTACACTTGTGGACCTTGATCTAAGAGAGAGGATTTTATGAGTTTGACCTCAAAGGCAATGGAAGCAAAAGCAAATTTAATTAAATGAATGGGGCTATATCAAACTAAAAAGCTTCTGCACAGAAAAAGAAACTATCAACAAGTCTAAAAGGCAACCAACCAAATATAAGATATTTGTAAACAACACCTATGATAGGGATTAATATAAAAATATATAAAGAACTCATACAACTCAACAACAACAAAACAATCCAATTGAAAAATGGGAAGAGGACCTGAATAGACATTTCTCTTAAGAAGACATACAAATGGCCAACAAATGTATGAAAAGATGCTCAACTTCATTAGCTATTAGGGAAATGCAAATCAAAACTACAATGAAATACCATCTAATACCTGTTAGAATGGCTATCATTAACAAGATAAGTAACAGTAAGTGTTGGAGATGTTTTGGAGAAAAAGGAACCCTCATTTGCTGCTGGGGGGAATGTAGACTGGTACAGCCACTATTAAAACAATATGGAGGTTCCTAAAAGATTAAGAATAGAGTTCCATATGACCCAGAAACCTCCTTTTGTGTATCTATCCCCAGAATTCAAAAACATTTCTTCCTAAAGATATATGTACCCCTATTTTAATTGCAGCATTATTCATAGTGACTAAGACATGAAAACAACTGAAGTGTCCTTTGATAGATGATTGGATAAAGAAGATTGGAAATATATATATATATATATATGAATACTACTCATCCATAAGAAGAGATGCAAGATGAAATACTTCCATTTGTGATAACACAGATGGATCTTGACAATATCATGCTAAGCAAAATAAAGCAGAGAAAAAAAGTCAAGAACCATATGATTTCACTCATATGTGGGACATAAAACTGAAAACAACAAATGAACAAAGAAGACAAACAAACACAAACTCATAGGCATAGACAATAATATAGTAGTTGCCAGAGAAGAAGAGGGTGGTGTGCGGAGGTAATAAAGGGTGAAAGGGGTCAAATATATGGTGATGGAAGAAGACTTGACTTTTGGTGTTGAATATACAATACAATATACAGATAATGTATTATAGATTTGTACACTTGAAACATATATAATTTTATGAATCAATGTTATCCCAATAAATTTAACAACAAATAATAAGCCTGCAATATGATGAAAATAGCTCAATTTGAAAATACTCTCTAATTATTTAAATTAAAAAATTTATTTTCTCCCTTCCTCTGTTACACCTTCATCTTTGTTCTCAGTTGTATCAGTATCCAGATCTGTGCCTGGCATATAGCAGGCACCCAATAAATACTTCTGAATGAATGAACAAAATAAATTGCTAGAATTAAGAATGGAGTACTCAGTAGGACTCAGTAGGACTCAGGTTAGTCTGAAATCTTTAGTTTGTGGCAGACCGGAAACATAAAGATCTGTGGATTCAGATAAGGCAACTTAAGCAAATTGTTTGAAGATCTCCTCTGCCCCACCCCCTGCATCAGAATTGGCTTAAATTTCCCACGAGGTAGAAATAAACTGGGAATATAGACAACAGTTAAATTTCAAACAGGTATCACAATAAAGGCCCTGTTAGCACAACTCAACCACCTCTACCTATTTCCTAACTTAGGCAGCACAGTAGGTCTTAGCATTGGACTTAAACTCAGACCAGTAACTCATGTTAACTCTGAACAAGTTATTTAACCTCTCTGAGCCTCAATGCCCTCACCTGTTAAAAAAAGGTTGGTAATATCTACCATTTGGGTTATTTGTGTATGGCACGGAATGGGTACTAATGTTAAAACAAACAAACTAATTAACTAACAAAACACATGAAAAATCCCCTCTGCTAATTTTTCCAATCAAGATTCTTCAATACAAATCATCTATATATATAAAGCGGTAATATGCAAATTAGCCAGGCATCATGACCGGCTCAGGAGGAGGCTGCATCACTACTGCTCAGGAGGAGCTGCGCGTGCAAATGGGTGGGAGGGGACTGCGTGCTGCCCCCAGCCCCAGCGGACACACACCAGGGGTGGGGGTGTGTTCTGAGTGGCAGCGGCGT
>NW_005353510.1:738797-755641 GCF_000412655.1 Myotis brandtii | reverse complement strand
AGGGAGGGCACCACACGGTGCCTGGCATGCAGCGCTCGATCAGTATTCACAATGATTAAGTGTGCAACTAGTAATTTTTGCTACTCACAATTCAGCACATTCCCAACACTACCTGACGTCCCCAAAGGAAAGGAGAAGAGGCTTTGGGCCAGCCAGGGCCCACCGCTGTCTCGCCCCGTAGTGGCATCTGCGATGACTCACTGATTGCTGCCGATTCCCTGGGGATCAGTTTTTCTCATCTAAGTGACAGTGTGTAAACTTCCATAGAGGACGCCACCTTGTCTGACAGCCAGGACAGCTGTGCAGAGAGCGGGCGCGCCAGGCGCCTCTCCAACAACCCCACGCCCTGCCACCTCGTTTGTTTTCCCGAGAGCAGCTCGGGATGCTTGACAATGTCTCCTAAGGGGAACGCCGTATTTTAGGAACTGGATCGTCCCCCACCGGTGTCCTCCCCCCGCATCCCAGACAGCCATCCCGTGGTGCACCCGTCTCAGTCAAAAGGAGACCAAAGGCGCACGCAAATGAGGACAATCGAAGGAAGATTTATCGCCTGCAAGATTGATCAAGGTGTGGGTGGAGACAGGACAGCATGAATCCCAAGGGCAGCTGCGAGGGCCCAGAGTGGGATAAAGCCTGCTGCTGTCAGGTGAACAGTGGCTTTCTGTAGAATAGTGGTTCTCAACCTTCTGGCCCTTTAAATACAGTTCCTCATGTTGTGACCCAACCATAAAATTATTTTCGTTGCTACTTCATAACTGTAATGTTGCTACTGTTATGAATCGTAATGTAAATATCTGATATGCAGGATGGTCTTAGGCGACCCCTGTGAAAGGGTCGTTCGACCGCCAAAGGGGTCGCGACCCACAGGTTGAGAACCGCTGTTCTAAGAATTTTGCACTTTGGGGTCTTTGTTTACATTTCTGATACATATATATTTTGAGTTGTACAGGATAAGGGTCCATTTTATTCTTTCACATGTGGATATCCATTTTGCAAATACCATTCATTGAAAAAGTCATCTCTTCCTCATTGTTTATTTTTGGAACTCTTGTTCAAGGTTAGTTGACTGTATATATGTGGGTTTATTTAAAAAAAAAAACAAAAGATAATGAGTTGATAAGGATGTGAAAAAATTACAATCCTTGTACACAGTTGGTATAAGTGCTAAATGGTGCAGCTGCATTCTAAAAGAAATAAACAAAAATAAGACTACCATATGATCCTGCAATTCCACTTCTGGATATAAACCCAAAATAATTGGAACTTGATCAATGTAAGAAAATTAAGACTGAGATTATGCCTCTTCCTCACCCAATAGTTCACTTCTCTTTGCTAAACAACTCTAATTTCAACAGCATTTTTATATGATGTATTTGATAGTCCTCTTAACATTCTCTATCACCTCCCTGATTCTACTTTTTTAGAGCAATGTTAAAAATAATTCTATTGAAGTATGCTACTCAGACACACAGATGTGGTCAGTCTTATACAAAAGAGAATGATCCAGCTCATCTCCTTCAAGGTCATGTGACTCTTAAATTGCCTTATAATGAGATAACTAATATAACATTTTTACATAAATTATTTACCAACTTGGTTTACACATTTAAAATTAGTCAACTCATTATTTTATTCTGATGGAAGATATTTTGTTTAGTTTTCTATGTATAATTTTATTTCTCATTTCATATTAATTTTCTATACGATATTATTAATAGTAATATTTTTATTCAATTCATTGGTTAATATTACCAACTCAATTTCATCCACAATTTAAATCATGTTTCCTGTGTTATCAGATAACAAACATATATTGACTATCCTAGGATCCTTTGACTCTTCCTTAGTATCTTTCCTCTAGCTTGACCTCACTCTAATCATCAACTTTTAAAAATTTAATCATACAGATAGTGATATTTTCACTTATTTATCATCAAGCCTTTTGTATTCAATTATTACTTCAAGGGTAGTACGAGAAACTGTGTCCAGTGACCTACTGAACTCAAGATACAGTATTACTTTGTTATGTTCCTGAAATCTGAGGCAAACCCTTAAGACATAAAACTAATCTGCTTTAAGGCAGAGAGAAATGGAGCAAAGGATAGTGTATTCAGGGCCTTAAAAACAACAAGAAAATTACAAAAATGATGTTATTTTGGCATAATCTGATTTCTTCAAATGTGTCTCTAGACCTCTCCCTATAATTTAATGGACCTTGTTCTATTGTGGTTCTTGATACTTGGCCTTATTAACCTTACCTGATCCATTTTCTTGTTTTTCCTCCCAACAATATCCTATTTCATTTTCTTCCTATTCCTGTTGCTTTGATCTTATCTGCAGAGTTAATTTGTCTTCCATGATGACCTTTTAGTAAAACTCTTTTAGACTGACTCCAACTACAAAATTATGCTCCACTTCTAGATTCTGATGATAACATTTTCTCAAACTTGTTCTTGCTGAATTCTAAACTTTCATGGTTATGATTACATTTGGTATATTTAAATTTTTATTTTGATATAATTTAAAAATGGCCTTAAATACTGAATCAAATATATATAAACTGGCACAATATCAGAATTTTTGACATTTGAATCAAATTGGTATAAGGTATCTTTTGGCTAATTAATGTGATATCAGCCTTTGTCATCATTGCTTATTAAGAAATTTGTGTTTGAGTAAAATTGTTTTTCAATATGTAAAAACCAGCATGCCTAAAACAGCTAGAGTTGAATAAAGAAATACTGACTTTTAAAGAACTAAAAAGAAAAAAAGGGCAAGCAGGTTAAGGGAGAGCTTTAGTTACAGTTAAAAAACTGGGATTACGGTATACTCTATGGACCCAAATAGACATTTGGAGATATTTTGGAGGTTAAAATTAAAGGATTGAAAATTGGTTACTTTTACAACTAAGTTTAATTTAGTTGAGGGATAAAAAAAAGTTGAATATAAAGAGATTTATTACAAGGATATTTGTATGAGTTACTTTAATTATTTCATGAAATGGAAAATGTAACTGCTAACGAATATGACACAATCATCTTAAAGAAAATAACCATAAATTTCAACAAAAAGTCTTACATTCAGAAACTTGATAATATATTTTGTTAAACATTGTGTTCTATATTGGCCTAATCACTCCACTATATTACTGAATATTTTCAAAGATCTGCTGAATACTTTGCATAACAAGGAGCTCATAATCTTCTGAAGAGAATGAGATCAGAGACAAGTCTGATTCTTACTTTAACATTTGCTTTGTTTCACTGCTAACTTGACATAAATCTTTATTTTTACTTTAGTAGTATTCAACTAAGCATGCATGTTCATGTATAACTTTAAATAAGTGACAAGAATGGAAGTAGTTGGCCCTATAGAAGCTATCATTAAGAAGACTGGCAAAGTGGAAATTACATAAGTGAGGAAAATTTCATGTTGGTCATTTTAATCATTTTGGTGGTTCCATTAGTTTGATGGGTTACCACATGGATTTACTGGGGTACAGAAGAGATGATGGCTCACATGATTAATTGGCCTTGTACATCCAGATGGTTTTCTGTAGATCTGTCACTTCATATAGACATTTACAAGTGTAATATGAATACCAGTTCATGAATACGATTTTGCAAGTATTTCCAGAGGCTTGCAACCAAATACTTTAGCGATTCATTTCTGAGTAAACCAATACTCCTAACCAGAAAAGGGTAGAACCATTAATAACACCCCCCTCCAATAAATAAAGACATATTTCAGTCACTTTAAGAGACCTTTGTTCTATAGCAGTGGTTCGTAATTAACTAGGGGTGATTTTCCTTGCAGAGAACATATGACAATGTCTGGAGATATTTTTGATTGTCACAATTGGCAGTAGTAGGGGATGTTATTGGTATTTAGTAAGTAGAGGCCAGGAATAGTACTAAATATATTACAATGCCTAGGATAGTCCAAAGAAATAATTATCTGATCCAAAATTTCAATAGTGTCAACATTGAGTAAGTCTTGCCTATCTTTAGGACCAGGATTAGAATAAAATGTACTTAATAGATTAGGGTATCAGCAACTTAATGATATTAGGATGAATGGCTATAATATTCTATTGGTTTTTTACAACTTTAGAGTTGAGTAGTTTTATCAGTTAACCATACTATCAATTTAGGTGCCAATATTGTAAGTAACTCCAGTGAGTTGATTTTAAAACTCATTGTTATAGTTAAAAAAAGAAGGCCTCCCTAGTAAATAAATATATTTATAGTTCTGGGTTCAGGTTTTCTCTTGATTGTAATTATCATTTCCATTTCATAATGAAACTATCTGAAATTTGCTCCACTTTATGAGAACTTAGTTCTGAAAAGACCTACTGTGGAATGAGAACATCTGAGTCATGACTTTTTGTTCAGTGGGATAATTTATCTTGATTAGGGCCCACAAACAGGCTATCTGTAATTGCTCAGAAGCAATCCACAGGTTCACACATTTCAGAAAACACAAAGTAGATTAATTTTTAAAAAATCATACCAAATCACACTTTGCTAAAACTATATATTAAGGGAAACCTCAAAACAATCCAAGATAAAAAGACATATTACGTATGAAAAAACAATGAAAAGAGTAACAACAGCTGACTTAGTACCAAAGGACAAAAGAAAATAGCACCTATAAAGTGCTGAAAGAAAAAATAAAAACAAAAACTATCAATGCAGAATTCTCTAGCCAGTAAACATATACTTCAAAATGAAGGTGAAAAAAGAAGATTTTGAGATCAATAAAATCTTATGCTACACCAGAAGATAACTTTCAAATATAAGGACATCAATGGGTTGAAAATGAAAAATTGAAAAGATATAATGTGCAATACAAATGATAAAATCTAAAGTAACTATATTAATATCAGAAAAAAATAGAGTATGAGACAAGGAATATTACAAATGATAAAGAGAAACATGTTTTTATAAAAAGATCAATTCATTGAAAAAGCCTAGCAGTCCTAAATGTGTATGAATTTGACAACAGAATCTAAAAATATACAAAGCAAAATAAATGACAGAAATAAGAGAAAAAAGAGATATTTCAAAATTTTTATAGATGAAAATTTGACATCTTCTCTTTCAAAAAAATCAGTAAATAAAGAAATTTGAACACTATCAATCCACTTAACCTAATTGACATTTATAGAGTCCTCCCTCAATAAATTTGAAATGACTGAAGTCATACAATGTCCCCTAACCACAATGGATGAAATTAGTAGATAGTATCAATGAGGTATTGAGAAAATCCCCGAAGGAGTTAAATTGAGCAACAGACTCCTAATTAACAAAGAAGACAGGACAAAGAAAATTATAAAATATTCAAAATTGGATATTCATAAAAGTAAAACTAAATTTTGTGGGAGAAGCTAAAGAAGTATTTAAATGTACTTCCTTTTATGCTTATATTAGAAGAAAGCATCAATACCTTCCCAAGTGCAGACATTACTGTAATAGATTGAACATCCACTAGCACTTTATTTATTTATTTATTAAATATATTTTTATTGATTTTAGAGAGGAAGGGAGAGGGAGATAGAGATAGAAACATCAATGATGAGAAAGAACCATTGATTGGCTGCCTCAGTCACACCCTCTACTGGGGATTGAGCCCACAGCCTGAGTATGTGCCCTTGACTGGAATCGAACCTGGGAACCTCCAGTCTGCAGGCCAATGCTCTACACACTGAGCCAAACCAGCCAGGGCTCCAATAACACTTTATACTGTACTTCGATTTATCCATTTTTTATGATCTACCACGGATGATGAGTTCAGGAGACTAAATAAAGTTATAAAGCAGGACTTGTTAGTTTAAGGCAAACTTATTTTATTTTCCTAACAAAGTAATACAAGAAATAAAACATTAACAATGACCAAGGCTGCATACTACATTCCAGTCATTGTCATACTATTCTGATGCCCAGTTATATAGAAGCAATGGTGGCCACTTTCTTGTTCAAGCCTTTATTGTCCTCAGTAAGACTTTCACTGGCCATACAGGACTCAAAGCTGGAGACAGTATTGCATAGAGCTTCCTCCTATGTTGAATTTTGTCGTATGAAGACCTATATCAATTTACTAGATCTCCCATAACAAAATACCACAAACTGGTTAGCTTAGGCAACAGAAATTTATTTTCTCAAAGTTCTAGAAGTTCAAGATCCAGGCATTGGCAGGACTGATTTCTTTTGAAGGTTGTGAGGAAAAATATGTGCCATAACTGTCCCTTAGCTCTGGTGAGTTTGTGGCAATCTTTGATACGACCTTGCTTTTAGAAGCATCATACATTCATTTTTACATGGTGCTACCCTTGTGTGTTAGTGCCCACATGTTCTCTTTTTAAAATGACACCAGTCATAACAGATTTGGATCCTTCCTAATGATCTCATTTTAACTTGATTTCCTCTGAGAGACTCCATCTCCAAATAAAATCTCATTCTGAGGTACTGGGGGTTAGGACCCTAACATAAGGATTTTGTGGGGGAGTGGGGTAAGGGGCACAGTTCAAACCATAATAAGACACATTGCATTTTTTTTCTTCTGTGATGTAATATTGTAAGACCTGTACAATATTAGTAAGTCTATGAGTAGAGACCACTTGGTGTCGTGAATTTTCCAACTTTCACAGTAGCCAAAAACAGAACTTCTAATGCCTATAGCCAAGCCATTCTAGCTATGCAATCTCGCACCTAGAATATTTATAGAGTTTTACAGTTTCACAAAAGAAGAGCAAGGACAATCCAGATACACAAATAAAATGAGAGCCATGTCAGTTCTAATATTGAGCTAGTTCAGAAATGTTGTAAACAACTCCCATCTCCCTTGGGAAGAAGAACAGAGATCTGTTTCTTGACATGATTTTTGTATCTGCCTCATTTATCTTGTTAATTCTCCAAAGCCTAATAATTGAATTTTTGCTTTATGGGAGCAGCCAAATGCATTCTTGGTTTTTGCATCAGACTCTCTGCTTAGTTGTGCTTTGAGTTTTCATATCTGTAATCTCTGCTACTCCCTTGTTCTGATTGTCACCCCAACCATCAGCTATAAAGCAGATGTATTCTTTCAGGATTTTTATGAGATCCACATTGTCTGCTTTTTTTGTCTTCCTGCCAACCTTTCTACTAATGATTTTCCTTTAGTAGCAAATCTACCTTTCTTTCAATTATTGGCATGTTTTAAGGGGCATTGTTTGCTTTGAGTTTCTTATGCTCTTTCAAATTGCCTCTTGTTTTGGGGTATTGGTGACCAACAGACTACTCTGCTGTAGCCTCATCACCTTTAGGATCTGGAGAAAACCTCTCTGAGATTTTGATGATACTGGGCTAGCACACCCTTGTTGCTGTCACACTTGCTGGTGGGCTCGCAGCCATCACACCTATGCTGCCCTCTCCAGGCTTGGAAACAGATGTCTCAGTGACTTCTGAAGATGCTGAGCTGGGATACTTTATGGCTATCCTACTCGGAAACTGGCAGAACTCAACCACCAGCATTCCCTATGACCTGCCGCTGCCCCGGGAAGAGATGTTTTCCACTATGGTGTCATGTACGTGGGTTGGACAGACGCTATTTTCAAAACCAGCAGCACTGATATAAGTTGATTGTATGCTTTTATGGACATTACCTGTCCTAGATAGTAGTTATAGATACATACCATATTACAGACTGAATGTCTGTGTTCCCCAGAAAGGTATGTGTTGAAATATTGACTCTCAATGTTATGGTAATAGGAGTTGGGGCTTTTGGGAGGTAATTAGGGCATGGCGGTGGAGCCCTCATGAGTAGGATTAGCACTCTTACAAAAGAGACCCAGAGAGCTCTCCCATTTTGTGACCATGTTGATGACACTGCAAGAAGATGGTTCTTCACGAACTAGGTTGTTCATCAACATCAAATCTGCTGGACCCCTTGATCTTGGACTTCCCAGCTTCCTAAGCAGTGAGAAACAAATGCTTATTATTTAAATTACTCAGTCTATAGTATTTTTGTCAGAGCAGCCCAAATAGACCAAGACGCACCATCAATGCAGTATGTGCCAATATGAAATGAGATTTACTGAGAAAAAAATCACTGACACAGAGAGAATAAACCACCTTATTCACCAGATTTATTTTATTGCACAGCTTTTTCCAGACATAGATGAAATGTCTGCATTAAGGTAAACTTTTCAGTTAACAGGGATCTTTTCCCACAGTTCTCACTGAATTTATAGGGACAGTGGAGGAGAAACCTCTATATGATTACATAACAATACAAGTTCCCTGGTAGAGGAGGGAGCTTTATATTTTTCTTTGATAAAGAAGACCCTCTAGTAGTAGCAGCTAGACTCAACCTGTTCTTCTACTGAGCTAACTCTGAATGAGCTGAGCCAACTTTCTATTAAGTTACTAAAAGATTGTGTATGTAAAGAAGGGATTGGGGAATGAGACTCCATGACATCCACATCTGTCTCTTCTCACAAAGCTACAGAAATAAATATATATGGAGAATAACACATTTTAGCAATGCATATCTCTTGTACATCTTTAAGAAAGAAATCTCTATATCATCACCATTATACTATTATTGATCAGTCTTTTGTATTGGTATAATTGAGCAATTTTACCTGAATGCATGCCAAGCAGTTTTGCTTCCAGAACCATGGAATATTATGGCGGAGTTCAATTTAACTGGATATTGACGCCCTTTTTGTTATAACGGTCTAATTTTCAAAAGAGTAGCATTAGAAGAGGCAAGTGGGCTTTAAAGAAATGTAGGATAATAGTTTCTAATTGTCCATTTGTCACTTTAAATTACCCTGAAGGATCAAGGTAAGAATAAAAAAAAATAAAATACATCAGGGCCATTTTTGAAATATCTATTCCTTCAGAGTAATTAATGGTCCTTCATATTACATAAGTATATTCATCAATTAACAAAGGCACACATGATATATTAATCCACTAGTTAGGTTCTTCAGAAGATTCTTTTATATTTTACAAATACAATAATTTCTATCATGTGAGTATGTTTAAGCATTATTTATTTACCTACTTAAAATGATAAGTTAAAGCATTTTATGTTAAGCCATTAGTGGTAGCAGTAGTGTTTCTTTATTTTAAAAAAATCAAGTCATACTAAATACAGGAGCATTTGTATATACAGAATTAAAAGTATTCCCTGGAAAACAGCCTACAGTTAGAATAAGGTTTTGTAATGTCCATGTTCTAAATTAAACATGATATCTTGCTATTGACTTCTCTGTCTTTTATTCTATCTACAGATATTTATATACTAATGACCATAACATAAAATCTTAAGCTATGCACAAGCAATGACTTCTTGGGAATTTTCCTCCTCTTAAAATGAATGGTTGTGTTCCATTGTCTTCTTACCTTGTGTTTTTTTCTTTTCTTTTAATCCTCACCAAAAGATATGTTTTTACTGATTTTCAAAAAGAGATAGAAAGGAAGAGGAAGAAATCAAGAAACATTGATGTGAGAGAGAAATATAGATATGAGACAGAAACATGGATCCATTGCCTCCCTAAATGCCCCCACATCGGGGACCGAACCTGCAACCTGGGTATATGCCCTGATCAGCAATCAAACTTGCAATTCTTCGGTACACGGAACAATGCTCCAACCAACTGAGTCACACTGGCCCGTGCTTACCTTGTGTTTTGAACACTATTGTTCTATCTAATCATTGATCAATGTAATATACCACATTAACAAAAGAAAGGATAAATAAAATGTGATTTTTATCAATAGATGCAGAAAAAGCATTTGATAAGATACAGCATCCATTTATGATTAAAACTCTCAATAAAATACTAATAGAAGGAAAGTACCTTTACTTGCAGATAACATGAGTCTTTATATAGAAAACCGTAAGGAATTCACACAAAAAACTATTAGAAGCAACAAACAAAAACAGTAAAATTACAGGATACAAAAATCAATGTATAAAAATCCACTGCATTCCTATGTACTAACAATTAAATTTCAGCAGCTAACTGGAAAAATTATTTTGCATTTGTATTATTTTGCAATACATAGAAATGGCAACTAAAAGAATAAAATACTTAGGAATAAACTTAGCAAAGGATGTGAAGGACCTATATACTAAAAACTAAAAGCATTATTAAATGAAATTGGAAAAGACAATGAAATGGAAAGATATTCTGTGTTCATGGATTGAAAGAATCAACATAATTTAAATGTCCATATTACCCATGCAATCCCCAATGAAATCCCATTGACAATTTTAAAAGGAATTGAACAAAAATTTAATCAGATTTGTATGAAACCACAAAAGGCCTTGAATAGTTAAAGCAATACGAGAAATAAGAACAAAGCCAGAGGTATCATACTACCTTACTTCAAATTACATTGCAGTGCAACGATAATAAAAACAACACATTATTGGCAGAAAAACAGACACAAAAACCAATTGAACAGAATTGAGAGCCCAGAAATAAAACCACATGTATATAGGAAAAAAATATTTTGACCAAGGAGCCAAAACGGAGAAAAGGAGAAAAGAAAACCTCTTCAATAAATGGTGCTGGGAAAATTGGAAAGCCACATACAAAAGAATGAAACCATTTGTCACCAAGACTGCTATTTGTCACCATACATAAGAATTAACTCAAAATAAATGAAAGACAAAGGTACTACACTTGTGGACCTTGATCTAAGAGAGAGGATTTTATGAGTTTGACCTCAAAGGCAATGGAAGCAAAAGCAAATTTAATTAAATGAATGGGGCTATATCAAACTAAAAAGCTTCTGCACAGAAAAAGAAACTATCAACAACTCTAAAAGGCAACCAACCTATAATAAGATATTTGTAAACAACACCTATGATAGGGATTAATATAAAAATATATAAAGAACTCATACAACTCAACAACAACAAAATCCAATTGACCAATTGAAAAATGGGAAGAGGACCTGAATAGACATTTCTCTTAAGAAGACATACAAATGGCCAACAAATGTATGAAAAGATGCTCAACTTCATTAGCTATTAGGGAAATGCAAATCAAAACTACAATGAAATACCATCTAATACCTGTTAGAATGGCTATCATTAACAAGATAAGTAACAGTAAGTGTTGGAGATGTTTTGGAGAAAAAGGAACCCTCATTTGCTGCTGGGGGGAATGTAGACTGGTACAGCCACTATTAAAACAATATGGAGGTTCCTAAAAGATTAAGAATAGAGTTCCATATGACCCAGAAACCTCCTTTTGTGTATCTATCCCCAGAATTCAAAAACATTTCTTCCTAAAGATATATGTACCCCTATTTTAATTGCAGCATTATTCATAGTGACTAAGACATGAAAACAACTGAAGTGTCCTTTTAGATGATTGATAGACAATAATATAGTAGTTGCCAGAGAAGAAGAGGGTGGTGTGCGGAGGTAATAAAGGGTGAAAGGGGTCAAATATATGGTGATGGAAGAAGACTTGACTTTTGGTGTTGAATATACAATACAATATACAGATAATGTATTATAGATTTGTATACTTGAAACCTATATAATTTTATGAATCAATGTTATCCCAATAAATTTAACAACAAATAATAAGCCTGCAATATGATGAAAATAGCTCAATTGGAAAATACTCTCTAATTATTTAAATTAAAAAATTTATTTTCTCCCTTCCTCTGTTACACCTTCATCTTTGTTCTCAGTTGTATCAGTATCCAGATCTGTGCCTGGCATATAGCAGGCACCCAATAAATACTTCTGAATGAATGAACAAAATAAATTGCTAGAATTAAGAATGGAGTACTCAGTAGGACTCAGTAGGACTCAGGTTAGTCTGAAATCTTTAGTTTGTGGCAGACCGGAAACATAAAGATCTGTGGATTCAGATAAGGCAACTTAAGCAAATTGTTTGAAGATCTCCTCTGCCCCACCCCCTGCATCAGAATTGGCTTAAATTTCCCACGAGGTAGAAATAAACTGGGAATATAGACAACAGTTAAATTTCAAACAGGTATCACAATAAAGGCCCTGTTAGCACAACTCAACCACCTCTACCTATTTCCTAACTTAGGCAGCACAGTAGGTCTTAGCATTGGACTTAAACTCAGACCAGTAACTCATGTTAACTCTGAACAAGTTATTTAACCTCTCTGAGCCTCAATGCCCTCACCTGTTAAAAAAAGGTTGGTAATATCTACCATTTGGGTTATTTGTGTATGGCACGGAATGGGTACTAATGTTAAAACAAACAAACTAATTAACTAACAAAACACATGAAAAATCCCCTCTGCTAATTTTTCCAATCAAGATTCTTCAATACAAATCATCTATATATATAAAGCGGTAATATGCAAATTAGCCAGGCATCATGACCGGCTCAGGAGGAGGCTGCATCACTACTGCTCAGGAGGAGCTGCGCGTGCAAATGGGTGGGAGGGGACTGCGTGCTGCCCCCAGCCCCAGCGGACACACACCAGGGGTGGGGGTGTGTTCTGAGTGGCAGCGGCGTGGCTTGGAGCATCCCCCCACCCCAGTGGACACACACCAGGGGTGGGGGCATGCTCCAAGCGGCCATGGTGTGGCTCAGAGCATGCCCCCGGTGGGTGGCAGCAGCGGCTGGAGTGAAGCAGCCCCAGTCGCAGATGCCTGGCAGTGGCAGGAGCAAAGTAGACCGGGTTCTGGTGGGTGGCGGCGGCAGCCAGAGCGAAGCAGCCTGGGTCCCGGGTGCCTGGCAGTGGCAGGAGCAAAGTAGACTGGGTCCTGGTGGGTGGCGGCGGCAGCCAGAGCGAAGCAGCCTGGGTCCTGGGTTCCAGAGTGAAGCCTGTGCCAGCGCCAGTCGCAGATGCCTGGCAGTGGCAGGAGCAAAGTAGACCGGGTTCTGGTGGGTGGCGGCGGCAGCCAGAGCAAAGCAGCCTGGGTCCCGGGTGCCTGGCAGTGGCAGGAGCAAAGTAGACTGGGTCCTGGTGGGTGGCGGCGGCAGCCAGAGCGAAGCAGCCTGGGTCCTGGGTTCCAGAGGGAAGCCCGTGCCAGCGGCCAGGGGAAGGAAAGCCTATTCTTGCACAAATCTTCGTGCATCGGGCCTCTAGTCTATAATAATAAAAGTGTAATATGCTAATTAGACTGGACGTCCTTCTGGACGACCTGGACGAAGCCTGGGCTGCGAGGGAAGCCCAGGTCCCGAGTGCTGGAGGGAAGTTGGTGCCAGCAGCCAGGGGAAGGAAGGCCTACTCTTGCACAAATTTCGTGCATCGGGCCTCTAGTATTAATATATGTCTGGAAAGTCACTGTGTATTCTGGCCTCAGCACTAGTTTCCTGGAATATTAAAAACAAATTTTTGTTTTCTTTGTAAACTTAAAAGATGAATGATAAAATATCAAAGATAAAATTTAAAAACAAATTTTTGTTTCCTTTGTAAACTTAACAGATGAATGATAAAATATCAAAGATCAAATGACTATGCAAACATAAGCTCCTGGCCTGCCATGGACAACTGTCAGTGTATCTGTGCCAGACCCTTTCCTTTTTGCCAGCAGAACTCCATCAAGGTGAGTCATAGCAGAAATCACCAAATGGTCAAAGGTCACTTGCAATGATCACCTCGCTTTTCTTGAGTCTCTATCCTAACTTCCCGCTGGATTTCATGTCATTATACTTTACCCTTGACCATAGGCTAGTTACTGTCCTTTGGCTTCCCTCCTGGGTTCTGGCTAGACTGATTGATTTTGTTTCCCAGCTTTTTTAGGACTTTAGGTTGTTTCATCTTTGGCCCTTCATGCTCCTGACTTCCTTTAACCTGGTTTTAGCCCCTAAACCCAAACCCTGGCACTAGCCTGTTGACTGACATTGTAGCCCCCAGAAAGGGGCGGTTTGCATGATATATTGTTGTAGAACACTGATTTGTGATGATTTTCCCATTAGAGAAGGTATGTCCTGCTGATTCAAGGTTCTGTCTCTTCTCTGGCACGACCACTGGCAATTATAAGGACGTAGACGTACTAGTATTGTCTGCATATGAGAACTGCAGTGATTCTGCCACCCTCACCCAGGCCAGCTGGGAAACAGTTTTCTGAGTGTTAATCTTGAAGATCAGACATAAACAAAATTACCTTTCAAAAGAGGGGAGGAGAACATTAGGAGACTTGCCTGATTTAAGTCAGGGTTGATATGTAGAGTAGTGAAGGATAAACTTGGCTAGGCAGAGGGAGTGTGGTGAGGTTCTTGATGTATGATTGAGGAGCTTGGCTTTAAACTAAGGAGGAAATGTACAAATTTATGTTTCGGTCATAACAAACCATCCATTCACTGGCTGCCTGCCCTCTCAGAATTTTTAGAGATGGGAGAATTCTAAACCAAATATAGAATCCACTTGAGTTTCACGGATCTAATGTTAGAAAAAAATTCACACTTTTAAGTGTCTAATTAAAAAGCTCTGAAAAAAAAGATCACTTTTTGATTCAAGAGGTTAGTGCTTTTGTACTGAACTCTTATATGAGTCTTGGTCAACCAGTAACTCTTTCACACCTTAAACAAGTCATGAAGATAAATCAGACCTGCATGCATTACATCCCTCTCTTGCCCTCTCCCATAACCTTCAAATCAGAAAGGGAAGAAAATTATAGCCGGGAGCTTTTCCAATTTGAAAAGCCCCAAACATTAGCAAGACAGAGTGGCTGAAGACATTTTGTGAAATGCCAAATACCATTTGTTCTCCCAGTCTCTGGAGAAGGGGCTACTCAAAACCACCCCAGGCATGGAACGATATGATGTGTACAGCAATTCGATTATGCTGCATCGGTCATTAGGCACTTCCGTTAGGAGAAGAGAGGTGGGTACCCAGCAAAGGGAGAGGGGGCCAGGGATCCCCCAAATTCAGCCGCTGCTTGAGCAAGCAGATCTCTCTGGGTTCAGAGTTCTGAAAGTTGAGCAGAAGGCCATCTGTGCACACTCTACTGGGTAAATTACAAGCAACCAATGAACAAATTCAGTGTACCATTCTGTAACAGAAAGCCAAGATTTCCAGCATTTACAAGGCTAAAAGGGCTCCAATTAGCAAATCCCATAGTAAATCTTCCTGTGTTTGACATAAAGTGAGTATGACAAGCAGAAAAAAAGTCATGACTATTGTTTTCATTTAGGATGCTTTGGTTGATAAACTTAAGAGTTGCTTAATTATCACCCCCCCTCTCATGTCTTTGATCATGAGTAACAGAGATTTAGTGAATCTGAAATGAGAATACACATGTGTACTGTTTACTGAGGATGGGAGAGTTAAAACTATTCTCTTTGAGTTGAGAATACTTGGCAATATACTGGATGAGACAACAAAAATTAGAAAAACTTGACCTGTCCAGTGTTACTCAGTGGTTAGAGGGTCGGCCCATGGATTGAAGGGTCACAGGTTCAATGATTCCTGGTCAAGGACACATACCTGGGCTACACGCTTGATCCCCAGCCCTGGTTAGGGTGCATGCAGAAGGCAGCCAATCAATGTGTCTCTCTCAGATCAATTTTTTTCTCCCTCCCTCCTCCCTCCCTTCCTCCCTCCTTCCTTCCTTCCATCTCTGCTAATGGAAAAAAATATCTTTGGGTGAGGATTAACAACAAAAATTAGAAAAAAACCTTTGAAATATTTACAACCAAATGAAAGTTGCTTCTCAAAATTATCATCTTGGGAAAGAACGTGTTTATTTTCTTTATTGCCTTCAGAGAAAGTTCACAAACCAAGTAGCCCTATAAGATCAGTTATTCCTTGTTTTTGACCCAAAGCAGCCTTACCCAGCTTGACTATTTTCAAAAACCTCCCTGACAGGATGAATATTATTGCATTGGTAATAATCCACTCAATGTACTAAAAGCTCTGAAGAAAATCCCCAGAGAAAAACTTCATAACTATATCAAACAATAGCACCATTATTAGAATGGGCCCAACTCCACAAAGGTGAATGCTTTCAAGAGGGCAACACTTATTTGACTCTAGAGCTCTGCTACATTCGCTTACAATTCAGACTCAAGACTTCAGGGTCATAGCTCATAGAATCACTAAGCTGGAAGGGACATTGTGGTTCAATCTACAAAACTGAAATAAAGCTTTAAATGGTAGCCACTTGCCTGTCTATTTAGAAGAGGCTGTTAGCTTAGAATGCCACCACCGTTTCTAACACTTTTTGAAAGCCTTCTCAAAAAGGTGAAAATTATCTTGGCGTTAGATGTATCATATGCATTGGGAAAAGTAAAAAATCATCTAAGACATTGGAAGATGTTTGTTCAGTTTGCCATTAATACCCATTAATGTGCTTGGATCCTAGAAGCTCAGGTGGGGACTGAGGGGCCAGAAGTATGGTGTACAGTTGTTGATATGAGCAATAGAGCCGGAAACAGGACAGATGTTGGAGGTGGCAGGAAGGCTCCCGAAGAAAGAAGACTGATGAGGCACCTGCTGCAAATTATTTATCTTGAATAGCTCCATAATGTTCATCCTTAGGAAGGTCTACAACTAGGAAGTTACACAGATTTTTTTTTATTCTTTTAACAACTCCAAAGGTTAGAGATTTAGGACTTTCTCTATCCCAAAAGGACTTAATCGACTATGTATATTGTGTAAATATCTACACTAATAAAAGAGAAACATGGTAATTGGCGTACGACCGCTACCCTTTTCATTGGCTAATCAGTGAGTATATGCAAATTAACTGTAAGCCAAGATGGCGGCCGGCAGCCAGGCACTGAAGCGAGCACGAGGCTTGCTTGCTGCAGACTCCAACGTTCACCGCCTCACTTGCCGGCCTCTCATCTGCAAGTCTAAGCAACTATATACTATGTTGCAAATAAGAAGGTAAACAAA
>NW_005353510.1:726829-737703 GCF_000412655.1 Myotis brandtii | reverse complement strand
TTATCTCCCGAGGAGTCCCAGACTGCGAGAGGGCACAGGCTGGGCTGGGGGACCCCCCTCCCCCCGCCCCCCGAGTGCACAAATTTTTGTGCACCGGGCCTCTAGTTTTTAAATGATCCCCAAACTACCCATGTTAAAAACAGAACCTTCTAAAATATACACATGACTCTTAATAAGTCCATTCTTCATAATCTACAATTAAAATATAAAACACTTTTTAGATAAATAAGAACTGAAAGCTTTACTTGATACACAGCTCTTGAATCCTAGTGGAGTCTAGTTTTCTTACATCTAGGGCAAAGGTTAGCTTGGCCACAGTCTGTGGTCCTTGTGGCATTCTTTTCTGGGCTGTGACCATGAAAACTACTCTAGGAATGGGACTGAAATTAGGCTCTGTGCCATTGCGCTGTCCCAACATACTGTTTTGACATGTAATGTGCTGTCTTTGTGCTTGGACACTACTGTAGACCTGTCAAATTACATGCACAAAGCAACATTCAAGTTCCCTCCCTCACCCCTTCTTTCCTTTTGCCCTTCCTTCCTTCCTTCCTTCCTTCCTTCCTTCCTGCCTGCCTTCCTTCTTTTTTCCAGGAAGAGTTTCCTCTTTCAAGTTCCCTAAGAACTAGAGCTTCCTCACCAGTATGTGCTCTGGAAACACATAGCTGTTTCTTCATACTATTCGAATATACATGTTTGGGGCAGAATAAAACCCCTGTTTTATGTTAACCACAGGATATAAGGTAACCACAGATTTTTGTTGTTGTTCATAGTCATGATGACTTCATCCTTTAACACTTAACTTTAACTCCAACATTACTTTCTCCAGAAGCCTTCCCTGATTTCCCTTTGCTGGGTAAGATACCCAACCTCTGTGCTCCCACATCATTGCCCTTGCCACTCATAAAATGATAGTCTTTAAAGCCTGTCTCCCTCTTGAGGCCGTGCTTGCAGACAAGGATGGTGTCTAATTTAAGGTTGATACTCAGCACCAACATGGAGTCACAGCAGGATCTATTATGATGGGTGGGGCATTTAGACATTTTAATTGGTTGGTATGGATGTAAACTAGTTGTTAAATACTTTCAATATCATGTGTGGCCTTATGTCTATACTCAGCATAATCACAACATCTTGCACATGGTAGGTGCTCAGGTCGTACTTGTTGACTTAACGACCAATTTATGGACTGGATGAATAAACATTGTGCATATCAGAATCTGACTGACAACTGGACCTGTCACCAAAGGCATGAATTATAATGAAACATTCTTAATATTCAAGAGCCTTTGATCCCTACAGATCCCGATGACATTAATGCCCTACAAAGAAATACTAGCTCATGCCTCCCTGAGGTCTTCCTATGGATCCGTCAGAACCACTACTCTCTCTGTGGTCTTGATCCTGTCCCAACACAAACGTAATGGTAATCAAAGCACAATGACCAAGACTGGTGGTCTCTGGGTACTCTGGGTTTGGAGTAGTAGAGCCCTTACCTGTCTGTGTTGCTGGGAGACTTGGTATCCCAGTCCTGCTACGGGCGGATTCTGCATTTTCTGGAGCAGGATCTTTTGCTGAAGTGGCAAGGGTGACCTTAGCAAGGGCTGGTTTGACAGAGGTTGGGTGGGCTGAGAGGGTGGCTGCTGTGCCTGTTGCTGCTGCTGCTGCTGCTGCTGCTGTTGTTGTTGCTGCTGTTGCTGTTGTCGTTGCTGCTGCTGCTGCTGCTGTTGCTGCTGAGCTGACATCGAGCTCTGCTGTTGCTGCTGCTGCTGCTGCTGCTGCTGCTGTTGGGTGTAGTGTAGGAGAGTAGGTTTGTTCTGAGAAGGCAAAACAGAAGGCATCTGTTGGTTTGCTTGATCTGAGTTAAAATGGAACAAAGGCTTGGTGTTGCCAAGACGGGGCTCCATGGCCGTGTGCGAGCTGTTCATAAAACTTCTACTGAGATCCTGAGGCTTTTGCTGCATAAGCACATCCAGGTGCCCTCCCTGGGCCGAGGGGCTGGCCTTGTACATGTAGTTAGCCATGACTTTTGACTGGCTGCTGCTGCCGGCTACCCCAGGCATGGGAGAGCTCTGTGGGCTGAATGGCTGCTGACCAAAAGAAGGGCTAGGGATTTTCTCCTGCCCAAATGGACCTGGAGATGGCCCAGCGGAAGAGGGCAAGGCTGACCAGTTGGTAGGCTGGTGCTGCTGCTGCTGGTGCTGCTGCATCCGGGCATGCTGCTGACGGTTGGCAGCTATCTGTTTGAGCTGTTGGGCATGGGACACTTCCTGCCAGCTTGGCAAGGCCCGGCTTGCTCCTGAGGCTGTCGGAGGCTGAGCCTGGCTCTGAGGGACCGAAGGGATTGGGGAGGAAGTGGACAGGGCAGTGTTGGCCATGGAGAAAGCAGGGCCGGCTGATGGGGGCCTCAACTGAGGAGAGCCCGATGGCCCCTGGGTCAGACCAGGTGAGTATTCACTTTTGATCACTGTCTTCTCCATAGGGATGGAGGGCCTGGGAGTGCTCCTCTGGCTTTGCTGACCCAAGTCAATGTTAAATGGATCATCCTGCTTTATGGTGGCGTTGATCATGTTTTCCAGCTCAAGGTCACTCATAGGAGGAACAGATATGTTGGTCAGTTCATTGAACAGTTCCTGCAGTTCAGGATCCATCAATTGCTCTCCGGAGTCATCTCCGTACCTATTAGAAAAAATATTCTCCTGGGTCATCTGGCCATCCATGTGCTTACTGCAAGACAGAGTCTCTCCTGGCTCCTTCTTCACTTCTTTCAAGCCCATGTTAAACATGCCATTGCCAGGAGAATGTGTGTGGGGAGGCAGATTGTTAGTCTTCCTCAGGGGTGCTTGGCTCATGGGCAAGGTCCCTGACATAATCTGACTTTGTCCATTATTTACTTGGAGGCCCCCTTGTCCTGCAGAGAGGTTCTCCCCGACGCGGATTCTTTTGATATCAAGGAACGAGTTGTCGACAAAGCCGTTGGGCCTCTTGCTGTTGGCAGGAGACAGGTTGACTATCTGTTTTCTTTTCAAGGAACCCTGGAGCTGAAAGACAAGAGGGGAAGTAAAATAAAATGAGATATGAATCCAGATGTGCTTCTTATCAAAAACGGCATAATATTTAAATGTTTCTTCCATTTACACACAGGATGGATTAAAAAAGAAGCACCAGTGAAGCCGAGTCTGGAATATGAGGAAACTCGCAGTAGCACAAACAGAACAAAATAAAATATTTCTGGAGGAGCAGATCAATTAGTGGTCAGAGATCACTGTGGTTCCATGATAGCAATATAGGCCAATGGTTAAAGAATCCTATCATCAGGAGTTATTGATAATATCTACAGTTCCTCACCAAAGTGTCGTTGCTTTTTGTTGTAGGTCAAAATATTCCACGTGCATGTACACATAACCCCACACACCTACAGGCGACTGGCGTGAACACAACTTTGACCAAGATGGGAAACACTGAAAACTATAAAGCTGGGATACAATTTCTAGTTGTGTTTTTCTTCCCCACAGATTCAACCCTTTCATTGCTATTATCCTCTAAGTAAGTATTCGAATTATTGTTGTGCCCAAGGAGATATGCTATCTGGCATTCATCTACTCTTCCTCCTATAATTCTGTGGCTTTGCAGTTGGGCCCATGCAGCAACATTGTGTGGGTGAACAGAAAACATGATTTTATCATTTATCAAATGAGACACTCTCAGCACAGATTTCCCTGGGGATTTGTTTCCTTAGTGTTTGCAACAACCGATTAGATGTGTATTACTTTATAGATAAGTAAACCAAGGCTCAGAGAGGCTAAGTAACTTGCCCAGTGTCACACAGCTAGGAAGTGTTAGATCTGGGCTTTAACTTAAGGTCTGTATAGTTCTAAAGCCTGTGTCCTTTCCACTATATTATAATGCTGGAATTGGCATGTTAAAGGGTTAGGGTTTGCCTAGGAGAGCGGGCAGGGGGAAGTGAGCAGAGACATCCTGGATCTCTGCTAAAATGAGGAATCTGGGAATGGCCACGATGCAGCACAGAGCCAAAGGTGAGCATGATGTTTCTTGTCATCAGTACCTGTTCCAGTAACTCTTTATCTGTGGCTTTGCCCATTCACAGGTGGTATATAGTGATGGTAGATGCACCATGTTTTGCATTTTACCATTGCTAACTGGTAATCAGAAAAAGGAACCCAACCCCAGCGGAGCCAATCAGCTCCTTCCCTAGTAATCCCAGGGCTCTCTTTGGGGGGCTGCACAGTGATTTACAAAATGTGGGAGCTGCTGTTCCATTAAGTCCACCTGGGCCATCGAGAAAGTAAGTCCATGGAAAGAGAGAACAATGAAGCATAGCGGAGAGACACAAGACTTGATAGCATTTGAGGGTCTGATTCAATCCCAGGTCAGCCAGCTCTGCAACTCTCCCTGTCGTCCTTGATATACTTTGTAATCTTTATAATAAATCCCCCTTTTTGCTTAAGCTTATATGAGTTGGGCTTCTGTTATTTTCCATGAAGACTCTCAATGAAGTCCCATGTGACTTCACAGTCAGTGATGAGCAATGTGCAGCAAGAGGTAGGGTATAACTTGTACTGGGTGTGAAGCTCCCCCCTCCCTTCTCTGCTGTCTCTGAGTGTTTCTGGACTCCTAATCTTGTCTACTCATGGATGTAGGCAATGTCAGCACAGAACACTGTCAGCCATCACCACATTTAGCAAAAACTCCAAGTTGCCACTGTCTGTCCTCATGAGGTCAGAAAGAGCACAGACTAAAGAGGTTCAGCCATGCTTCCTCAAGAGTGGCCACACTGATTTATTTCAGTATAAGTTAGATTTCGAAGGTTCTTTCACAACTAATAAAGGGATACATTCTTTTCCCCAGGTTTGGGTTAGCACCTTTGATTTATTTTCCACCGGCTTTGAAAAACCAGTTCTGCCAGATTCTCCCATGGCTGTGGCCACTCCCTGGGCAGTGCAGTGCATACTCTAGGAAGCAGTGCTAGCACTTTCTCAAGCCACCAGGATTGTAGAGACAGGGATAGAATTAGCAATGGTTGTATCAGTAGTAATAATAATAATAATAATAATAATAGCAGTCATTTATTAAGTGCTGTGTGTTAGGCATTGTGCAAAGCTCTCTGTAGGAGTAATCTCACTGGATTCTCACAACACTAAGAGTCCTCACAACAACTCTATGAGATTGATACTATAGTGATTTGTTGCTTAGCAACGGGGACACATTCTGAGAAATGTGTTGTTCGATGATGTCATCATTGTGCAAACATCATAGAGTGTACTGACACAAACCTAGATGGCATAGTCTACTACACATGTAGGCTACATGGTTTAGCTTATTGCATTCCTTTATAGCAGTGGTTCTCAACCTTCCTAATGCCGCGACCCCTTAATACAGTTCCTCATGTTGTGGTGACCCCCAATTTCATTGTTACAAATTGAACATAATTAAAGCATAGTGATTAATCACAAAACAATATGTAATTATATATGTGTTTTTTGATGGTCTTTGGTGACCCCTGTGAAAGGGTCGTTTGACCCCCAAAGGGGTCGCAACCCACAGGTTGAGAACTGCTGCTTTACAGCATCCTAGTGCACTGAATACTGTATGAGATTGCAACACAATTATAAGTATTTGTGTATATAAACATAGAAAAGGTACAATAAAAATACGGTATAAAAGATAAAGTGTGTAAAGGGGGAGGATAAGGGGGTAGGCCGTGAAGGGAAGCACCATTGGAGGGAGGGAGAATATATCTCAGCAGGTGGGAGGAAGGGAGAGAGGGAAGGAAGGGAAAAGGAGAGAAAGGGAGAGCAGAGATCAAAAGAGATCCAGAGAGAGAAAGCTTGAGATGAGAGATAATAAAAGGGAGAAGGGGAGGAGAGAGAGAAAGAGGGAGGGAGGGAGAGAGAAAGGAACTGGACTGGAAGGAAAGAGGGCATGCTCCTAGGCTCCTCTTACTCCCTTGCCAACTCCAGCCCAGGCAGTGGGCAGGTGCATGGCGGGTGGACAGTATGCTGAGCCTCCTTGTCTATTTAAACCTGCCAGAGCTGGCAAAATTGTAGCTGAGTCCAGTCTTTACTTTCCACATTGCAAATTTTTTGTTTATAATTTACTAGAGGCCTGTTGCACGAAAAGATTTGTGCAATACACCTTCCCTCCCCCTGGCTGCTGGCACCGGTTTTCCTCCGGCACCCGGGACCCAGGCCTTCGCTCCGGCCGGAGCCGCCTTCCAGCACGCCAGCCCCAGGTCCCCCGCAGGAGAGCCGGATGAAGGCGGGGTGGGTGCTCGATCACCGAGGTCCCACCCGCCAGCCACAGGTCGGGTGGCCGGCTTCTGGGGGCTTCTGGGGCAAGGCAAGGCGGGCTGGCCTGCCCTGGATGGCGGTGCGCTGGTGGCTCACGCTGTTCCGCCCTGCCCGAAGTATGCAAATTAGCCGCCATCTTTGTCGGCAGTTAATTTGCGTATCGCGCTGATTAGCCAATGGGAGGCGTAGCGAAGGTACGGTCAATTACCATGTTTGTCTATTATTAGATTAGATTATAATCATATGAGACCCCCATCCCATCTGTGATCTGTTGTTTACCAAAACATCGCTCTGTAGCACATGCTTGTATTTCTTACCTACCCCTCATTTTTATAGATGAGAAAACTGAGGTTTGGAGATTGAATAACATTTCAAGGCCACACAAATAGTAAGCAATAAAGTCAAGAATCAAACCAAGCACTCCCAAGGCAGACCCTGTGCTGTGCAGTAAATGGTACCATAGCCCCTGACAGAGGTAACTGGTACCCACACCCATGTATTGAGGAGGACTGGGAGCCAGTCCTGACATGGCATTAAGTTGCTTTGCTATTCCAGGCAAGTTATTTTATTTCTGTGGGATGTAGTTCCCTTCTTTATAAATAGGATTACCTCTGAGAACACTTTCCCGCCTGAACCCAGAAAGTAACAGGCACTGAGGGAGTGCCACCAGGTACAGCTGGATAAATGACTAAGATGGGGAGAAGTCCTCCTGAGTGATGCTGCAGAAGACAAATCACGAATAAAAGGGATTCCATTAGGACTCCCTTGAGTATGATGCTTTATCAAGAGAATTGTGGAGACAGTCTGTGTCCCGTTTTGTAGAAGCTTCTAATCAAAGTTGTGTCACCAAGGTCCACTGAATGCTGATTAGGCACCAGCTACTGGAACAATACAATGTCAATGACTCCCAAAGTTCAACCTTTACCTTGAAGTATTTCTTTGTTGAACTAAATATTCATCATCAAATACATGGCTTTATTTTTGGAACTCCCATTCTAGGTTTTAGTCAGAGTTCACATTTCTTTTTTTTTTTAAAAATATATTTTTATTGATTTCAGAAATGAAGGGAAGGAGAGATAGAAACATCAACGATGAGAGAGAATCATTGATCAGCTGCCTCCTGCACACCCCGCACTGGGATTGAGCCCGCAACCTAGGCATGTGTCCTGACCAGGAATCAAACCGTGATCTCCTGGATCATAGGTTGATGCTCAACCACTGAGCCATGCTGGCTGGGCCACATTTGTTTTTTTATTGTTGACACTATTACATATGTCCCCATTCTTTCCTCAACTTTGCCTGCCTCCACCCAGTGCCTGCCTCCCCGCTTCCCTCTGGCCATCACCATACTATGTCTATGGGTTCAGATACATGGCTTTGAATTGTATTGAGTCATATAGAGTTCCCCACTTAGAGTTCTGTGATAAAAAGCTACTGTTCTAGCAGGAGTAGAGGACGAACACAGTTAGTTAACATTAATACCTTAGTGAGAAATAGTTTGAGAAAATTCAATGCCACTTTACCAGGCCAAGAGTGGTCCTAAGGAATAAGACAATCAGGGGAATGGTGGGGAATGAAGACATGGGTTTGAATTGAGAAGGATGAGGCCCAGTACAGACCTTATGGGTGGCCTGGATGGAATGGAGGGAGGGGGAAGTATAAGGACAGTGTATATCCTGAGGGTCAGGAGTCAGTAACCAAGAATGCACTTAATAGCATTGAAAGGACAGAGGGAAGAACCAGGGCTGACCTCTCTCACCCGGGGCTTATCCATCAGGCATGGACAGCACAGTGCTCAGGGCACACAGTAGTCTCAGGGGCCCACAAGAATATTTTAATTTATTTTAAAACAGAAGAAAAAAAGCTTTCAGGCTGAAGAAATGTTTTAATATATAATAGTAATATACTTATCTTTCTGCCAACACAGTCAGAAAACATAAGTTTAAATTTGGTAAGGAAGAAGGGGCTCTTGAAAGCAAAATTGCCCAATGCTCACAAAAGGCTCCCATTTAATAACTACTGTGTACTGAGTGCTTATTTTAAGACAGGTACTCTGAAAATAAAGACTTGTGTAGAGTCTCATTTAATCTTTTCACAGCTCTCTGAACATCATTCTGATCCTCATTTTATAAGCGAAAAAATTGCAGCTCCTGACGTTCAGATTACAGGGCGAATGGAGGCAGGATGCCAACCCAGGTCTGCCTGGTTCCAGAGTCCTTGTTCGTAATCACTAACCACACTGCTCACTTTCCTTTCTGCCTTCAACTTGCCCGCACGTGGACACTATTCTGGACGCAGTGGACGCAGCCAAGACAAAGGGTAATAGAATGAAGACGTATCACATGTACAGGGCAAAGGGGAGGGCATTTGGGACTCACAGGGATGGGTGGCAGGGAGAGAACAGTGACATCATTGGCTGGAGGTTGACGGTGAAAGCCCAGGACATCGCCCTCGAGGCTCCAATATAAGGAAGGGAAGAAACAAAGAGTCATGTGGCCAGTCGAAGAGATTTACCGAGCACCCAGAGAGAGAGAGAGCTCTGGGCCGGACCCTCGCAAGTCACCCCTGGCATGAGGGAACATAAACAGAGGATTAAGCTGGAGGCAGGAGGCACAGGCTTCAAAAGAACACAACACTTCCACTTTACACTTTCCCATTACCTCGCTGGACGGAGAAGCATTTTTGTTTGGTGCCATACATCTGCACCCCCAAATTATGATGTTTAATTTGTGAGATTAGGCGTATAACATCACCCTTTCAGTAGCCATCCAAGGAAAGGGCTTCTTTGGGGAATGATTTCAACACAGCAAGTCTAGTCTGGTTTGCACACTACACAGGGATCCCTGTACTTTCCTTGATGAGGTCCAGCAAACTTTCTTTTCACTCTCGTCCTGGTTCCGATTCTTCTATTTGAACACCTTCGTGCTCTGTGAGGCCTGTGTGGTCTCTGCTGGGGGAAGGTGTGGGCCTGCTCAGGGCCCAGTCCAGACACAGTGGCCTGCCTGCCCCAAGGGCTGGGGATGGAGGGGCCTGGACACTATGGACAAGGAAAATGCAGTCCACAGCGGAATCGAGGCTGGGGTCCCTCGGTAAACTCTCCTTTTGAAACAGCTGTGCTCTATTCTTCCAGAGGACTCGAAACATAAACTTCCTGGAGGGATTTAAAGATGCCTATTGCACAATCCTCTGGTTTCTGTTTCATCCCCTGCCCCCTATGCCTTTCCACAAAATAAATGCACCCTTTGTCTCCTATGCTGCCCTAGGAACAAGGACTATGCCACACAAAGGTAACAATTCGGTCCATGGGTCACACATTTTTCTGTCTTTCTCAACGATGCATACACACAAGAACCAAAGTGGCCTCGGGGGACCATCTTGGTCCCATCATCTATAAACTTTCCTCATGGCTGTTTAGAAATAGGGTTGGGAATAGATAACATTAGAAGGAGACCAAACCCTCAAATAATTTATGACTCTTGATCTGATTCTTGAAGTAAAAATGCTTGGGATCCTGGAACAGGAAGTTCCAGCTCATCACAGTATTTGCAGGTAGAAGCATTGGTCCAGGGCTCTCCTGCCCCCAAGCAAACCAGATGGGGTGTGAAGGCTTTTGCTGAAGATGTCAAACAGCTCCCACTTCTGATGTGGCCCTTGAGCTTGCTGCCTTGTTTTTCTGTCCTGCGAGGTATTGTTTTTGTCTCGATATAGGTTTGCCCAACTAGATTTTAAGCTCTTTGAGGGTGGACACTGTGTCCTGAACTTGACCTGGATTCCTTCCAGCACCTACCACATTGCTGGGCATTTTCTAGGTGTTCAAACAGTAGTTTGTTGGTTGATCTCAGTACTTGGGAAGCTGGATCCTTCTAACTACTGAGCTTTAAAATAATGGTAAGAAAGCTGTGGCGGTGAGGAATGTTTTCATAGTTAATTCATAAGTCATTCAATGGCTGCCCTAGAGGTTTGCTTGAGTGATCATTTCTGTCTGAATCCTGAAGTCAGAGGAATGCAAAGCCCTGAGAACTGGAACCACAAGGAAAGCTCATCGCCATCCATGAGAACCAGAAGTGAAGGGTGCAGGAAGCTTTGTGTTGGACTCAGGTGGTGTGCAGCCTCCGGATGAGATCCCAAACACGGGGTGCAACCTGAGCCCCAGGCCGACCCCCTGCCCCACGCCCTGGAGCTGACAGGGAGGAAGGCGACTTTCCTATATGATTTTTAGTACCTCCCACTTTTATTCCTTCAAGAATAAGTGTGAGCCTTTTGTTTCGTTTCATTTTGTTTTTGGTGGAAGACATATTAGACCTACCTAGAAAATTTGTTCTGTAACTTTGTTCCATAAGGCTTGGGCTCTGAGGAAATGCGATTACTTTAACCAACAAAGTAGCTATTCTTTATGATAAACTAACACATTTTAATATCGATAAATTTTTATCGGGAAGTAAGGCCACTGCAAATTCAGGATCTTTGTAGAGAAAACACATCAACATACTGTCCTTCTAAAGACACTAAATGCCAAAAGCTCCCATATTCAAGATTTCTTTACCCCCCCCCCCCCCAACTCATCAC
>NW_005353510.1:726049-726583 GCF_000412655.1 Myotis brandtii | reverse complement strand
TACCCCCCCCCCCCCATCTTCAATGGCTGGCTTGTAGAGAGAAACTAGAAGAGTTGGAATTTGCCTCAGAAACACACTCATCAGGGAACCATTGCAACACTGGCTCAGAGAAGTAGACGCCTATTTTACCAAGGTAACTGGGAGGCTGTGGGCTCTTGAAGAGCATGGAATTTAGCTGCTAATAAGCCTGAGATCTAAACACTGCTTTCCTCCTATTTCTTGGATAAGCTTGGGCCAGTCATTTAGCTCACCTCTGTGATGGGTTTTTCGCAGGGATTAGTCACCATCTATGGGAAGCACCAGCAGTGCTCCCAGCTCAGAGCAGCGCCCTGTTACTGGCAGCTCTATTTTGTTTTTTTAACAGGAGAGGCCAAAGTTGAACCTAATCAGGGTGACACTTCCCTCCACCATCCTGATTGTTATGTGCCAGCCATGATCTAGGCAAAGTCAAAACGAAGATAACAAAATGGGCTTTTCGTCATTTGTGAAATGGAATTTGTTTACTCATTCATTCAACAGATATATATATATATA
>NW_005353510.1:703544-725976 GCF_000412655.1 Myotis brandtii | reverse complement strand
TGTCCTCACCCCCCTCCCCATCTGTGTCCATTGGTTATGCTCATATGCATGCATACAAGTCCTTTGGTTGCTCAACAGATATTTATTTAGCACCAAGTGTATGTTCTGAGAGACTACATATTCTCTGTCATAGGGTTGTTGTGAGGACTAAGTGGTTAAAGTACATAAAGAGCCTTGAAAATTGGTCTTAAAACACAGGTCTCAATAAATGTGAGAACTAATAAAAACAAAACAAACTAAAAGGCATTGGCCAGTCTGTCTGGAAACAAGCAGAAAGGACCAGCGCAATGGAATAGTTGCCCTGAAGAAGGGGACATGGGATAACAGGTGTAGCGGAGAGAGGACTCGTCTGAGAAAGATAGGAAAGGAAGGCTCCCTCGCAACACAGTGCCCCCAAATAGGCAAATAAACATGGTATTTTATGTCAGGTATACTGCTAGTGACGGCATAAGCAAAACTTGTTGTCTTAGATTAAATTATACTTGATTAGAATAAATGAAAAAGTTCAAAGTGGAATTATTTCCCCATATTGTTTACTCCCTTAAACAAAGTCATTCCAGCTTCATTCAGTAGCACCCAGTGTGATGACCCTAAACCTAGATCCTCAGTGATCCCAACAAGTCACTGCAATCGTCTGAAGGCAGGGTCTGCAGGGGCCATCTTTCAGAGAAGGACCCTAGATGTTTAACAGAAAAATGAACAGAATCCTATGTAATAAAATGCTAATATGAAAATTATCCCCTCTGGGAGTTCAACTGGGAGTTTGACCAGGGGGCAGGGCCAGGGCCCCTCCCCCTGTATGGCCCTGCCCCCAGCTTCCCCCCCTATTGGGGGTGGGGCTGGCCAGCAAACCACCAGCGGCCCCTCCCACCAGCCAGCCCCACCCCTGATCGGCCCCAATCTGGGTGGGCCAGACTCACCTGTGCACAAATTTGTGCACAGGGCCTCTAGTATTCTATAAAAGCCTGAAAAACACAGCTACTTTGTGCATAAAATACTTTAACCATGACTCACTTTTTGCCCAAAATATATCAAAGCAAATCCAAAATAAATGCTATGTCTAAAATGTCGGCAATTCTCTTGAAATCTCTAAATGTCCTCTTCAGCAGAATGCACAAGGTATTAAGTTTCATTAATCAAGTGGCTTCTCTCTGCTGGAAGCATTCATTCTAAGGGGCCCAGCTCAGGGTCCATCTCCTCGGTGAGACCCTCCCCTCCTATGTTCCCTCATATTCTTCCTTCCTGCTTGAATGATTTTAGCACTCCTGTTTTATATTGTTTTGGGTAATTGATTAAGGTCTGTGAGTTTTTCACTTCAATATGATTCCAAGAAGCCAGTGGCGGAGAGAGTACCTTGTGCATCTCTAATCCCACAAGTCCGGTCCAGCACTACCTGAGGGAAGCATTCACTGACTGTCTAATGATTTGACTTATTGGGCAGTCAGTAACATTAGATGAGTCAATTTATGGGGTGTCTATGGTTCTCTGAACCATACCCCCTTTGTAAACCACAGGGCTGATTCTTTACAGCTCTCTGTCTAATCTAGAGCTGTGGTCACGCGGCAGAGCTGAGCTGTACTGGAGAGGTAGGGAAATCATAGTTGTTCTAAGAGGTTGCTATTCTTTCCTTATGCTGGTGGGAATTGGACTCATACCCAAACTTTGGCCAATTTGAATATCAGGAAAACCTAGATAGCAAAGAGAGTGGCTTAGTTATATTCCAGGGTTGTCTATTAAATTATTTTGGGGATTGAACACGGGTACTAAAGAGCTCCCACCTTTTTGTAAAATAATATGAAACACAAGCCACCCATAATTCCATGTCAGCATTTCACCTTCATCTTCAGTGGCTTATCTGACTTAAGAACTGAAAGTCCCTATCTCTCAGAGCACATACTTCATTCTTCTTCGGGCCCCTTCTGCTTTAAGCACAGGCGCTACCAAGTATCTTGCATTACATTCTGCAAATCTGACCCTACATTTTTCCTCTCCCCACCCTAATCTGTTCTCCACATAGCAACATAAGGGATCTCTTTCTCATACCCACAGTCCAGCTATATTACAGTTGAGTCTGGAATAACATGGGTTTGAACTATGTGGGTCCACTTATATGTGGATTTTTTCAATTAATATATTTTAAAGAGATTACCTTACCACTGGGAAGCAAGTGTATTGACTACATGAGGTGACCATATAGCAATCATATTGATGGTTCTTTGTTATCAATGCAAATCCAAAATAAGCATCAACTTATAGTATGCATAGAGTCCAATACTGTAAATGCATGCTTTTCTTTCTATGATTTTCTTAATAACATTTTATTTTCTCTAGCTGACTTTATTGTAAGAATACAGTATATAATAGGTTAACACACAAAATGTGTGGTAATTGACTATTTATGTTATCTGTAAGGCTTCTGGTCAACAATAAGCTATTAGTAGTTAAATTTTTGGGAAGTCAAACATTTAACTCAGATTTTTGACTGCACAGGGGGCTGGTGCTCCAAACCCCTGAGTTGTTCAAGAGTCAACGGTACTTTTCTTAATTCCCAAAATACAAAAGGTGATTTCATTTTTATGTCTGCTGATATACTGTTCCCTCCAACTGACATACTCTCTGCCTCCCCTAACTCTGTTCACTTTGATCATACCTAGTTCCTTCTTTTCCTGTAAGGCTCACCTTATGTGAATCCAGCAGAGATATTCCATGATCACCTATCTAAAATATGTCCTCATTGTTCATTGTTGTTGTTGCTGTTATTGTTTTTGTTGTTGTTGCTGTTGTTAATCCTCACCAGAGGATATTTTTCCGTTGAATTTTAGAGAGAGTGGAAGGGAGGGGAGAGAGTCAGAGAGAGAAACATCGATGTGACAGAGACACATTGATTGATTGCCTCCTGCACGGGGATCAAGCCTGCAACCAAGGTATGTGCCCTTGACCAGAATAGGATCTGCAACCCTCAGGCCACAGGCCACTGCTCTATCCACTTAGCCAAACCAGCTTGGGCTCTTGTTGTTGTTTTTCCATCTTAACCTCTTGATTGTTTCCTTTACAGTACTTGGTACAATTTCCAAATATTTTTATAAATTTGCTCCCAATTGTTAAGTTGATCTCCATGTTATAAAATAAGCCCTAGAGAGGGAGGCTTGACCTGTATCTGTCTTGTTGACTACTAAATCTCATCTTTAGTGTAACACAAACAAATATGAGATAAAAAAAAGTGTCTAGAAGGACACACTTCAAGATGCTGAAGTTACTTTGTAGTGTTGGGACAGTAAATAATCCCTTCCCCCCCCCCCCACACACACTTTGCTCAGATATTTATGTTTTCTAATTTTTCTATATAGAATATATATTATCCATGTAATAAAGTTGAATGTGAACATGTTATTTAATAAATCTTCCCTTGATAACCACTCACATCTCTGGTAGAGGGCTTCTGATCGTGGGACATCCACTTCCCCAAGCCCCAGGAGACTGGATCAAGGTAGACATTTGACTTAAGCTGAGTCAATTACAGTGGAACCTCAGTTCTCAAATTTAATTCATTTCGGAAGGCTGTTTGAGATGCGATTTGTTTGAAAACCAAATCATTTTTTCCCCATTAGAAATAATGTACGTTTAATCAATCTGTTCCAGACTCCCAAATGATTTTGTTTTAACTTTTCTCAATTGTCTATGATTGTTGTTTCATGAACACTTTCATACTCTTAGCAACATCAGTACTCCTGATGTCTTTATGTCTTAAAATTGTGCTTGCTAATCATCGATTTCACCAAGATGCCATACTAGTTAGCCTTATCAGACAAGTGAACACCTCCATCATACTTTGCAATTTTTTTTTAAGCTCTATCATTTTTCTCACAACTTTTCCTTTTCACCTTGCTGCTATCACTAACCTTCTTAGGACTCATGGGACTTACTTTTATGTACTTAATAATAATAAACAGCAACAAAAGCAACAAACAAACAAACATGAAAACTATTCACAGCACAATTTCCTGAGTGTTAACTTGAGGTTTAGTACATGAAAACTATTCACAGCACAATTTCCTGAGTGTTAATAACTTGAGGTTTAGTGGTAAACTGACTCACACTTGCACATTCTCTTCTTTGTCACCTGAGAGTCGCGTCACTGATCATGCAGGTATTAACATGACAGGGTTGTTGGTCGAGAACTGAAGTTTTGTTAGACAACTGAGACTTTTTTCCATGAATAACTTGGTTTGGAACTGAACTGTTTGAGATGGGAGACGTTAGAGAACCGAGGTTTGACTGTACATGTTTTTCTATTAATCAGAAATCGACACAAGACCTTCTCGGCAGTCTCGGTGCACTTGAAATGAGAGCTATGTGGGGCTGCCTGTACTGGAGTCACTCACAGCCACATACAATGAGAGACAGAGAAAGCAAGTCTACAGAGACAGGAGAATGAAACTGATGCACAGGGAAAAATTGGGATGAGAAAGCTCCTTGAAAGAGAGAGAAGGAGGAGAGAAGGAAGAAAGGAGGGAAGGAAAGAGGAAGGGCAGGGAAGCGACAGAGGGAGGGAGGGAGAAGGATGGAGAAAGGACAGAGATTCCTGAAGCTTTCCAATACCTGGTTCCAGCACTTGGGAGACTCAATTCTATCTCCTGTGATTGAGACACTCAGTAACTTTCCAATAAATCTCTTTCCTCCACCCATACCCCACCCCACCGTTTTCTTTTTTCCTTGCAGACGTTTAAGAGGGCTCCTGTTACTTGCTACAAACAATTCCCAACTAAAACAAGGATGGAATAAAGCCAATAATTACATTGCAATGAAAGTTTTCATAAGGTAAATGCATCTTTTTCTTGATTGATTAAAACCGAAAAGCTGCGTAGAGGCTCTAAATGCACACATTTATTTTGGATTCTCTTTCAACTTTCCACGTGCGGTCATTACCTAGCTCTTCCACGGCCTTTCTGAAAGGAGCGCATTATGAATTAAGAACGAGGGCCGCTGTTCCATGACAACCGCATTCTAACAGGGTTTCCATTGTCCTCACCTATCTCTACATGGCATACCCAGGGGAGGTCCAGAGATCGTATCTTCACCAATTCTCCCCTCAATTCACGGGAACATTCTGGGAAAAAAACCTGCCATCCGAATCATGTTTAGACAGCCCAGGTCTGCACCGTGTAAACTGGTTTGGATGCAATCACCTGGAGACACAGGCGGGCTGAGCAGACCTTTCAAGAGGTCCCTGCAATTTCAGGCTCATCTTTAACTCCATTACAAAGGAATGTTAAGCAGCATTTAGAAGGTAGTTTGGCAAAGTACCTGAGAGCCCCAAAGAGCTCCTTTGATGTTCTTGGCATTGATGTCATCATTCTTTTGAAACTTTTGAAGAAATATTTTTCTTATAGCAACTGTATCTAGGTTCAATATAGAGTGTTGATGTGTGTTTTCTCTGGTCGAATGTCAGCTGGAGTAACTATGAACCATATAGACAGATACTCTTTCAGAAGGTACCTCAGCTTTCACTCCAGTCTATGTTTATTTTCACATCAAAGACACATCTAAGGGGAAATTGCTTAACTAGCTCTATGAAACATGAAGAGGTTTACAGGGATATTTGGTTATAATTGAGAAAAAACAAAACCAAAACCTACACTGCAGGCAATTTAAGCCTTTCATGCTTGGAAATGAGAATTTATGATGGCAGATAGAAAAGTTCCTTTGCTGTCCATGAAGGTCTGAATGCTGACTTTTTAAGCTGGCATTCAAATCCCACTATTTGCCATACATTTATGGGAAATGATTCTTGATGATTTAAGTGACATTAAATGGGGGACAATAAAGCCTTTATATTGTTTGCAGTTTAACTGCTCTTTGAAGCAATGTCCTATAGCAATACAATGCCCTCACTTTGATCTAACTTGCTCAGCCCAGTAATTATACGACTGAGATGAATTCTCCACCTGACAGATTCCAATTCTTCATGTGTGGCCATATTCTTTGAAGAGGGAAAAAAAACCCCATGTACATTGAAAAATAAAACTTTAAACAACTCAAAATTGTGAATCACGGGTAATTCTCTGTGTCAAAGCAGTACGCTGGGCAGAAGGCCTTTTCCCATATTGTATAATGAGAACCACTATTTTCCGGTATGTGCTTATGCTGTTCTTGAAACTTATCTTTAAACAGAAATATGTTACAGTTCCTTTCTGTGAATCTGTTTCATGATAAGTCAACATCCATCCGCTTTAAAAAAATGAGAGCAGAAGGCACTAACCCGGGCCTTGGACTAACTGCTGACTGACCACTCCCTGATGAGAAAGGACTACCCACCCTGACATGAATGGCCATGGGATGCTCAGACAAGTAAAGGAGCTCATTTGGCACCATTCTGTAGAGAAAACTGTTTACTGTGTTGCTCGAGTCCGCTTAAAATGTTAAAAGCGCGGTCTTAACTCAGAAGCTCCTAATCCTAAAAAATATTACGTCTCTTTATTTCATTTGCCTTTTAGACACAGCACAGGACAGATTTAAACTGAGAAAGCTCACCAACTGCAACCTTGTAAATTGCTTTTAGTCCAGATGTCAGCTGGATTGATACCACTGGAACTTTACCCCCTACACTCCTCCCACCCCCAACCCCGAGAAGTGCATCTTTCCCTGTACCTGACTTGCAATTAGTATCTTACATCCACTAGTACAGCGGTTCTCAACCTGTGGGTCGCGACCCCTTTGGGGGTCGAACGACCCTTTCACAGGGGTCGCCTAAGACCATTGGAAAACACATATATAATTACATATTTTTTTCATGATTAATCACTATGCTTTAATTATGTTCAATTTGTAACAATGAAATTGGGGGTCACCACAACATGAGGAACTGTATTAAAGGGTCGCGGCATTAGGAAGGTTGAGAACCGCTGCACTAGTAGCTACCTGGAGGATAAAATACTTCTTTAACCATGACCCATGCTCCGCATGTGTTATGTCTCCATATATGTCATTCTGATCTCAGAGTGTTTTCCTCTTCCATCAGTGCATTTTCTTCACCATCTTCAAATCCCAGCCCAAAACTCACTCCTTCTCAGAGCACACCCGGGAACACCTCTCTGTAATTTTGTGCCCTAGGAAGACACTCTATCCATGCTTTGCTTTCCTTTGCTTTCCTTTTGGCTTATGGCTGTTATACCTTTTTCAGTACCCCCCAGCAAGATTGCAAATATCGTTTTGTGTCTTCTAATGTCTTATGAGGCAACCTATTGTAGTGGTCAAGAGCCTGAGCTTCGGCACCAGAGACTTGGCTTTAAGTCTAGACTAGACTGTATCCTTTATGAGACAGGAGGCTTTGGGTAGCTTACTTAACGTCTCTGAGCCTCAGTTTCCTTCTCTGTATAATGGAGATAATAGTCCCAACTCAATAGTTGTAGTGAGTCTCAAATGAGACAATGTCGATAGAGTCTGTACTCAAAACGCAGCAGATAATATTGGCTGAATAAATATCAGCTATTTTAAAACTTAGTCTCCTGGGGCCTCTCATAAGACTTAGATGAGTGTTTAGCAAATGGCAGGAAAGAGAAGGAGCAAACAGCATTCTTTGAGTGACTACTCAATAGAAGGTACTTCCCATATATTATCTCATTGAATCTACTTACTAGCAGTGTGACCATGGGCAAGTTATTTAATTTCTATACCTTGATTTTCTCATCTGTAAAATATATATGCGTGTGTGTGTGTGTATTAATTATACTTACATCACAAAGTTGATGCAAAGGTTAAATGGATATACGTAGAGTACTAGAAACAGCCCCTGACACAAAGAAAGTACCCAATAACAGCAGCTATTATTATTACTGTTAAATCCTTACAGCGACCTTGAGAGTGGATATAAGGAATCTCATTTTGCAGATGAGTCTACAAAAGTTTATGCAACTTGACCAAGGTTGCCCAGCTAGTAATTGAGCCAGATTTGCCTTACTGTGAAAATCCATGCTTTTTATGAAAGGTATTCACTGGAGGAAACTTCCATTTCATGGTAGGGGATTATTCCAGGGAAGCACTATAGTGACAACTAGGTCCTCAGGGAGCTAACTGTGCATCACAGGCAAGGCTGACAGTGAAGCAGGCCTTGGAGGAGTGGGTAAGAGAGGAGGCTCAGTACAATGCAGGGTAAGGCCTCTCTGGCTTAGACCCCATGCCGCAGATGCCGAAGTAATTATGAATCCAGGGGTGGGCATCAAAGGATTTCAAGCAGATGAGTAACCATGATCTGTAATGTATTGTAGAAAAAACCCCTCTAACAATCAAATATTTGCAGGTGGATTAGAGACAGGATGTCTTAAGCCAGAAGAGCAGTGAGACTATCTCAGCACTCATTAAGAGACAGTGAGAACTGCACTTGAGCTAAGTTGGTAGCAGTGGAAGTGGAGATGTTGGGAAAGAACTTAGGAACCAGAAACCACGTGAACTTTGTAATCAATTCCATGTGGAAAGTCTTGTGTGTGTGTGTGTGTGTGTGTGTGAGAGAGAGAGAGAGAGAGAGAGAGAGAGAGAGAGAGAGAGCAGGAGGAAGAAGAGAGGAAGGGGGAGGGAGGGAAGGAAGGAGGGAGGGAGAGAGAATAGGGCTAAATTCACATTTCTGGATTAGTGACTGAGTATAGATATGGAGTCATTTGTTGAGAAAAAGAATGTAGGGAGAAGGTCATGCTTCATGATGGACAAATAATGGATGCTGAATGTGAGATGTGGCGGGGCATGTAAGCAGAGGTGTTCCCTTGCTAGCTAGATGTTTTAGCTCACACATCAGGAGAGAGCTTTTGGCTGTCTATATAGGTTTGGTGGAAACACACATAAGCATTCGTTGAAGGAATGAATGTGGCTGTGTGTGTCCAAATGAGAGTGAGGAGTGAGAAGAGAAAAGGGGGATGGGAATGGAACTGTGGGGAACATCAAAATTTAAGAAGGAGAGGAATAAAGTGGAGAAGATGAGCTGAAGGAAAGAAGAGAGCTTTAGGGAGGGAATGAGCAACCTCATGAAGTGATGCAACCTTATCAAGAGGTCACCTGGAATAAAGCAGAGCAGTATCTGTCACGCAGGCATTTGATGGTGGCGGGGGGTGGGGGAAAGATGCCGGATTACAACATGTTGAGAACAGAAGGGAGGTCACCAAAGAAAAACATGGTGGGTAGATTATATTTCCTAAAAGCTCAGGAGAGGTAGGATAGCAGCTAGAGGGAATTACAGCAGTGATTTTCTATCCTTTTCATCTCATCGCACACATAAACTACTAAAATTCTGCAGCACACCAAAAAACATATTTTTGCCAATCTGACAAAAATAGATATAATTTTTATTTACAATAATAATAATAGTAATTACCTACCCTTTTTGCTCCAAAGTGACTTTAAAAAAAAAAAATCATGTGTCTATACTTGCATGTAAGAATTAACCAATCAGACACAACCTTATTATGCGACGTGACCAATAAGATGCAACTCTATTATATGACCTATATATTTATGGCTCAGGACAGGGCATTCATACTTGTTCAGACAAATGGCTGTTGTCATTTTCTTATTTGACAATGTACGTGAAAAGAGGACAGTGCCCCCGACTAAACAGTCAGATCCTGTGTGTTTTAAAAATTCTTGTGGCGTACCAGTTGAAATCACTGAATTATAGGGTAAAAGTCTGCTTATCATTTTTATGTCCTTCATAACATCTAGTATAATATTTTGTATTTTGCAGGTACACAGTTAAACATTTTTGAATGAATTATTCTGTCACTTTGCCTAATTCTTTCACTGTATCTTAATTAGTTTTCTTCCATATTTTTACCTCTTCTCCACCCCCTTAGTATATGCAGTGAGGCTGCAATTCATTGTTCAAATACTAGATGGACGGCACAGAATTCTCCTATTTCTTCCAGAGTAATTAGATTGTATGTAATAGGAACTTCAGTATGGGTTTGAAGTCAGCCAAGATGGAGGCAGCCAGGACACAAGAAATGTAAGTATCGTTGAGAAAGCAGGTGTTGCATCCCGGTATTCTTTTTGTTGGGTTTCATGTTGAAACAAATAAGACAAAATGGGATCAGAGAATCCTGTTTGGGAAACAAAACTGACCAAAAGAAAGACTTACAAGGGAGATGGATGGCATTGGGTGACTTCAATAAAAATTTCAGTAGCATAGATTTTCAGGAAATCTAAGGATACTAAAAGTCTATTTAAAAGAGTATCCTATTTGATATTGATAACCAAAGATAGTTCAAAGTAATGGCTTTGCATCTAATCGCTTGTTAAATTAAGGTCACATATGGGAATTGCCTTTGACCAGACAGCTTCATGCTACTGAATGAGAAGGATCTAATGAAGTTTGATCTTTGGGTGCCTATCATCATGTATTATCAAGCCTATCATTTTCTCCATCAAAGAAAATATAGTTAGAAAATAGAGGGAAAGAGGAGGGACAACCCTTGATCCATCCATGCATTCATGGAGACCATCCTCCATTTTCTGTGTTCACCTAGCAGGCACACATCATTTCATTTCTTGCTTGTGCTTCTCATCATATTTTTAAACTTTCAATATCATTTAGTACCATTCTTTCCCCCTCCATGATATCTAGTGTCACAGGCACCTTTTTCTTTCCCTTTATTACTTTTGGCAGTAGAAAGGGTTTTTTTTCCTCTTCCACTGACCTTTACCTATTCCTAGCAAATTCATGGCTTGATGACAAGAGCTAGCTGGGTCATACGCAGATGCAACTTATCTTTGCGCGCAGTTGGTCTGTGCACATGTGTCTGTACAAGTGTGCTTCTCTTCTATTGTTTGACTCCTTTTAACTCCACGCACATCTCTCTAATCACAGTTTGGAATTCACCTGAATTTCCCTGCTGTGAGGGCTGAAAAAGCAGACATCAAGTTGCTAAGACCACAGCTCTGAAGAGAAAATAGCACATCTTTATTGGTGGGACACATGAAAAGCTATGAATGTGGGGGTTTTAAGTAAGATGCTGCATACGCATAACCTCTGGGTGCTTGCTAGTGACACTGTCCCACATGTTGGCCATCTCCTTCATAATTAAAGAAATACTTTGAAAAAGAGAAGAACTGTTTGATTTTTCCCACCGATACATTATTCTGGGAATGCAGAGCCCACAGCCTGCTCTGCCCAACGCAAAGCATGAAAATAGTTCCTATAAATCTTGTCACGAGTCTGAGAGAGCCTTCAGCATTCTAGCTTCATTTTTCTCTGAAGGAGAAAATTTAATTTCTTATGATTTTTTAGTGTCCATTCGCAAGGTTGGGTCTTTTTTTCTTCTTTAAAAAAAAGTTGCCATAGCAACAACTACTCATCACAGGGCATTTCCTTGAGTACTGATAATGCTGCTTATTAGACAAGCAGATCCCAATGCCACAGGGAAGGCCACAGAGAGACATCAACATATCAGTTGGAAAAGATTCACTAAATGGTGAAAATAAGCAATTTTTGAGATGGAAATGGAAGCATCAATGGATGTTTCCATCAGATGGGGCCTTTGATACATATGGCAACTATTTCTCTATAACAGAGCCAAGCAAACAATTACATGATGAAGGACTTGACAGGGTCTTGAGTGAAGTGATAAAGAGGAAACGGGACTCAAGACATTCCCAAGGAGCCTGCAGCTCTGGTTTCTGCTCAGAACTCAGTGGCCCGGTGGTGCAGTATGCAGCATGACCTGAAGCATGTCCATCTTGAGAGAGTGGCCTTGGGTCTGCAGCTCTGAGGCCCTGGAGTGACAGAGAGTTCTGCTCCAATTCCGGTGCACATCCCCTCCACTCTCCTGGGGGCAGCTGGACTGAGCCATTGGGTATTCTCCTTGACCTACCTCAAATGCCACCTGTAGTGTTTGTGCTGACATCAGTGCAGTGTATGGAGTACCAATGGGACATAGAAGCCATCCCACAGAACCAAAAGGAGAGTGTCCTTAAGAAGGCTATTTTTTCCCTCTTGTGATCCTCTGGTCCACTCTTGCCCCAACTTGCCCTCCACAATCATGTATTTGATATCTATGCGTTAACCATCCCCTCTTCCATAATTTTATTGGTTTGGCAATACGTTCCCAAGACTTAATTTGCTCATTGCTTTTTATGGAATAATAAGCATATCTGGCCTAATGGCAAGTATCCTATGAAAGAAAGGGTAAAGGGGAAGCCAAGAGAGAAAGTGTAGAAGCCACTAGGTCAGTTGCTGGGAAGAGAAGCTGTGATTTCCCTCCGTGGGTCTGTCAACAAAGGATCTGCCCTCTGCACTGCGGGCTCACTCTGCGTTTGAGTCATGGAAAATCAGAGAGCAATAGGCAAGAATGCAGAAAAATGTTTGGCCTCATCTTTTATGTACAAGCTGAATTCAGCCTGCATTTTATGGTGCAAAAACAAGCATAGTTTTTCCTAGAAGATAATGAGAAGAAGGAGGAAGAGGAGACAAATGGAACATTAATAGAAAAGTCTTTAAAAGAATAAGAAACGCTTTGTAGTTTTTCTCTCCTTCTTAATGACAAGCAAGGAATACTTACACTTAATCACGCTGTTCAAAAGGAAACATATTGTGCCAAAATTTATATGAGGAGAATTTCACTGCTCTGCATTGTTTTATTTCAGACTGCTAGTTACTTTGAGTGTGCATTTTCAAATTCCTTCTGCAAATATCTATGCCCTTAGGCAGACATATTAACTCATTTTATGAGGGCCTCATTACATTAAGTAAGAATCCTAAGCCTGATAAAATGATTTACCCCTCAATTTAACTTTTCTTTTCGTCTCCCACCAGCTTCCCTGGAGTGGGTTTGCTGCCAAGCTATAATACCATTTTAGACTGAGTCATCCAGGCACACTGAGCAGCTTTCACTCAGCTCCTAATGTTTCCCCTCCCTGTTGTTTGAATAAAAAGAACGTGTTCTTCTATGGGTTAGCATATGAAATGGTTACCAGCGATGGAAAAAAGAAAAAAAAAAACGGAGGCTTAAATCCCGGGCGTTTGGCCCCCAGGGAACACAAACTCCATTTTCCCCCAGCTCCATGGCTCCCTAAAGGGGGTATAGCGCAACACTTTTGCGCTCTAGTGAGTGCTTGAAAGCATATGAAGGCAGTTGTGATGCTAAGTACACAATACTTAATTGATTCACGGGGTGAATGTATTTGGAGTCATTCATAAAGGGTGTGGTTAAAGACACCTCTTGGAAAAATTTCCTCAAAAATTGCATTAGAATTTTTACTGACATCCCATATCAGGGCACATGCCTGGGTTGCAGGCTCTATCCCCAGTAGGGGGTGTGCAGGAGGCAGCCGATCAATGATTCTCTCTCATCATTGATATTTCTATCTCTCTCCCCTTCTCCTTTCCTCTCTCTGATATCAATTAAAAAAGAAAAAGAAGGAGGAGGAGGAGAAGGAGGAGAAGAAGGAGGAGAAGAAGAAGAAGGAGAAGAAGGAGAAGGAGAAGAAGAAGGAGAAGAAGAAGAAATAATCATGCCTTCTGAGCAAAATCCAGACCATTCCTTGCTTGCACAGACTTTGCCACAGGGCAAAAGATATTCCAGACTGAGAAATATACCATGATTCTTGGTGAGGAATCAGTGTAGAGGTACCAGATTTTAACTTCTGTCACGTAGAGTCATCATTTTATCCTAATCTGTCCACCTCTATTCCCTCTTACTACTTCCTCCCTCCCCACTCAGAACCTCAGTTTGGAATGAACTTTTATGCAAATCAACCCCAGTATCTTTGGTTTTGCAAGTCCCACCCTCAGTGCTCTGGCTTTTGTGGCTTGTGATCTCACAATCACAGTCCCCTCAGGCTCCTGCTGATTTTTGTGTGTATGGGAAATATTTTTGGAAATAAAGAAGTAGCCTCTAACGTTTCACCAAACCCCACTCAGAACCTCAGTTTGGAATGAACTTTTATGCAAATCAACCCCAGTATCTCTGGTTTTGCAAGTCCCACCCTCAGTGCTCTGGCTTTTGTGGCTTGTGATCTCACAATCACAGTCCCCTCAGGCTCCTGCTGATTTTTGTGTGTATGGGAAATATTTTTGGAAATAAAGAAGTAGCATCTAACGTTTCACCAGAGAGGCCCCCACCATGAAAGGGGTTTGTGACTACTGCCAGGTATGACTGTGGCCCTCCTTGCTGGACTCCCTGAGAAATGGTGCAATGCAGACTTGGGGGCCCCACTCAGATGTCCTTGTCAGCCTGAGCCCCACCTGCTGAGAAACCATGGCTCGGATTAAGTATACCTAGAATGCAGAACACAGCCAATAACTCTGATCCCAACAGGTAAAGAAGAAAGCAGGAGCGGGGAGGGCAGTGGTGAGCAGAGGCGACCTGACTAGGATCAAACACCCCTTGACCAGGATCTCCAGGAAAGCAGAGGGAGTGCAAGTGGACCATAGAAACCCAGGCTGTCAGAATTACGTTCTGAAACAGGAAAACCAGCGGCAGGAAAGGACATGCATGCTCACGTGTTGGCACACGCGACTGGGAATTTCATACAGAGGCAAGAGGTGGCAAGGCAGGGAAGGGCATAGTCAATGTTTGGTGATGTGAGTTGATTTTTTTTTTTTACTCCACTTCCAAATAATCTTCCAAGTAATCTTGGCTCAGGAATTAAATTAATTAAGTTAATCAAATTGGCCAACGTATGCCTCATCTGCTACCTCCTACAGGGTCTGGTCAGTGCAATTATTCAACAAACACTGAGTTCTGATGTGTCAGACTCTGTCTTACACATGTGGGACTTGGTTGCAAACAAGTGGACAACATGATCTCTAACCTCAAGGACTCACTGGAGTCCAGTGGGAGAGACTGACAATGGGTGAATAAATAGGGAAGGTCAGAAGGGATATGTGCTCTGAAGAAATATAAAGCAGAGTGAGGGAACAGAGTGTTAAACAGGATGGCCAGGAAAGAGTGGGCTGAGGCCCCGATACCAGAGCAGAGGCCTGAATGAGAGGAGGGTACTTCCAACCATCACAAGTCCCAAGGTCTCAGGTTGGGCCTTTGAGAGGTGGACTGGACATAGTGTCAGATCCTGTGTCTTGGTGTCTATTGGAGCAACATTTTCACAGGCCCGGTAGAAACTGGCTTTGAGGAACCCACAGAGAGAGCTGCCTCAGTACAACCATGCAGGTCAGACCCTGGGGCTGATGGTTTGGTCTCCTGTAAACTGACAAGCCTGAGGATAGAAGTCAGGTTCCAACTGCAATTCTGATGTTGCAACACACACAGCAGAGAGGCACGCAGCTCCTGTAAATAACATATGCTTTCTTAGCTGGAGGCAGAGCAGTGCTTTTTTGACTCCCTTTACACTCCTGAAAGAGTGAATAAGGCACTTCTGCCTGAAATTCTACATGTTCTTTATCGTTGGTCAGACTCTCAGTATTCTCAAATGTGTACATGTCTCTTCCCTCTGGATGGGCTCATAAAAGGGACTCAAGAGGATGACAGGCCAGAGATGACAAAGACACTAACTACTCTGATTTTCTAACCCAAGCTGCAGAAGGGCCATAGGTGACACTGAGGATTCTGCCTCATCTGGCTTCCCCTGTGTTCCAGTGGAAGCCAGAGTCAGCCTGTAGCACAATGTACCTTTTCTGTGTTTGTGCTCCACCCTGATCTGACAACAAGGCAAAAGGAGGTCCTGGCTTATGTGTGTAATTTGTGCTCAACTGTCTGGTGTTCAGCTACTGGGACATATAGATCTGAGCTCTCAGAATCTCCATAGGATTGGAGGAGGAAGGTGGGCAAATGAAATAGGTTTCCAAAGTGCTTTTACCAAATGATTCCCCCAGCTTGAATGAGTTCCCCCAAGTGGAATACAGTGCTGATTCACATGCGTGACAAAGAGAACGAGGATTTCAATCTTCAATTCATCAAGGTAGCACTCAATAGGTTATATTATTGAGTACCAACTAAATGCAAGTTCTATAGTAGCCATAAGAAAGAAACTGAGATATAAAATATAGAGTACACTAAAATAACAAAACCCCGAGAGCTAAGTTGCATTTTCTAAAACAGTGGTCGGCAAACTGCGGCTCGTGAGCCACATGCGGCTCTTTGGCCCCTTGAGTGTGGCTCTTCCACAAAATCGACTTCTGCGCATGGGCCACGAAGTTTCAATCGCAATGTACGTGCATGCCCACACGTGGTATTTTGTGGAAGAGCCACAATCAAGGGGCCAAAGAGCCGCAGTTTGCCGACCACTGTTCTAAAAGAACAAAAGCAAAAGTGTCAATAAGCAATTAAATGACTATTATTACTACTTAAATGAGTAGTGAGTAGTAATAATAAATGGTGAGTGGAACTCACGGTCATTAGTTCCGGTATCTAAATTAATTGGATTGGCTAAGAAGGTTAAAGCCCAACCTTTTTTTATGGAACTAAACAGAGGCAATTTAAGATGAATGAAATTTGGAGAAGTGGAGATGTGAGGAGGACATTCAAGGGAAGTGATTCTGATAAGCAAATGTGGGGAGAAGGGAAACAAAAAATATGAAAGTTGATAAGGCATGAGCACAAGAGTAGCTTTGCAAATTTCCATAATTGGATTGCCTTCTGAAAGGGACATGGCCTTGGCCTCCTTGATGTTCTCAGTACATGTCATGCCGCAGAAGCATTCTCAGCAAGCTCTTGCACAGAGAAGTAGCAATCATAATTGCCCACCCCATCACTACCTTGACAATACATCATCCTCTACTTAGACTAGAAGAGCCTTAGAACAAAGATGCTCTGTAATCTGCTGAAAGCCCATTACACCCCAATGAGTAGATACTTACACACTGTATTTAATCAACAACAAACAAACTCATGCAACCAAGAAACAATAGGAAGTATAATAATAAGTCTGGAAAGGACATAAGAAATAATTTGATCCAGGGTCCTACCTTTTTAACAGGTAACTCCTAACCATCCCAGAGAGACATCTATTTTCTTCTTAAACAGATCAAAGACTTCTACAACCTCTCTCATTCTGGCAATAAATCATTTTGATGGCTAAGGATCTGCCCTCTATTTAATTCAGCCAACATCTGTGAAACCTATAATTGTAAGTCATTGGGCTTGTGCCACAGCAGATGCAGTTAGGTTACATATGATTCCTGTGTTCAGGTAGACGAGGAAAGCATGCCCACAAATAACTCTAACTCAAGGCCGTGGGTCATAGGACTTCGAGCACGCCAAGCTATAAGCTCCTTGAGGGCAAAGGCTGTCCTTTTCATCTTTAAGTTCTTGGAGCCTAGCATAGTTCCTAGTATATGGTGATTTCCCAATAAATGTTTAAGCAAGACATGCAAAAGGCTAAAAGAAAGCAACATAGAGTAATGGATTCACAGTGATAGAGTTGGAGCAATCTTCTGGTCTGATTTAAGTCTTGAAGGACAGGAAGGAACTAAATACATGAAAGGATGCAGGACAACCTGTCTCTTGCCTGCTTTTTAGCAGAATGAGTATTTCTGATTAGCGTCCTTGTCATAGTATTTCTATATAATCAAAGACAAAAAATAAATGTTACCTGTTTTATTTCCTCCAATGTGAACACACCCTCCTCTTTTATTTCTTCTTTATAATTCCTTTCCCCCATTGTTTCATTTCATGTTTTTGCTTTTTCTATATTTCTGTGTTTCTCCATATTAAAATAATTATAGCACTCCTTATAACTCCTTATAACTCTATTGACTCTTACCATTTGTAAATACACTTCTATGTCCATTAGCATATTGGTCCTCACAGTAATCCTATGAAAGAAGTCATGAAAATAATAATATTTTCATCATGAAAAGGAAGAAAGGCAGGCGTGGCATTGTGGTAGACAGAATAATAGCCCCAAAGCTGTCCACATCATAATCCTCGGATCTCTGAGTATGTTACCTTAATGGTAAAAGGGACTTTGCAGTTTAGATTCATTAAGGGTCCTGAGATGAGGAGATTTTTCCTGGATTATCCAGGTGGACTCATTGTAATCACAAGGTCCCTTAAAGTGAAAGTGGGAGGCAGGAGAATCAGAGTGAGATGTGAAGATGCCACCCCACTGGCTTTGAAGATAGAAGGGAGCCACAAACCAAGAAATAGAGGCACCTAAGGAAGCTGGAAATACCAGGGAACAAACTCCCCCCCAGAGCCTCCAGACAGAACCCAGCCTTGCCTGCACATCAATTTTTAGGCCAGTGAGACCCATTTTGGACTTCTGACTTGAACTTCAATATAATAAACTTGTGTTTTAAATTTTAAGCCAAATTCGTGGTCATTTGTTATGGCAGCAATAGGAAATCAATACATGGTTTTATGATTGACAAATTCTCGTGTAGCCCGTAGTTAGCAGAGCTGGCTTAGAACATAGGTGTCTTCTTCTGAGCCGTGCTCCATCTACCACCTGCCACTGACTTTCTTGGAGCTACTATATTTCCTCGAACTAGTCTTTTCTTCCCCACTAATCTTCTTCTCTATCATAGCACCTTGTTTATTTCCTTCCAGCCACTTGTTCTACTTGGTAATGACTTTATTTGAGTAGTAGCAGTTATATCTCTCTTCCCACAAAGATACAAGATCCGTGAGAAGACCTGTTCACCACAGAGTCCCTCATGTCTACAACAGTGCCTGGAAAATAGGAATAAAGATTTTTTGGAAAAATCAGACTCTCTAGCTAAGAGGATGCAAAAACTGAGTGGAACCAAAGAGGCTGAGATGATGGCCCAATGCCCATTGCAGACCTTAAGGATCAGCAGTGATCTGTAGATGCCTGCTTCTTTTGGGAAGTGAGCGGGAAACTATGTGACCAGTTGCTATGCCCGAGGGTCCTGGCAGAGGCCCTCCCCATGTGCTCAGGTGTGAAGCCAGCCTCGGTTCAGATAGACCACACACTGGTGACACTCGACTACTCCGTTCTCTTTAATCAGCCGGTCTCCCAGCCCCTTAAGCACTTTGTTTCCAACTTCCATCTAATTGTTTTTGGATAATTATATCATTAACTTTTTGAAATGAATAATAAAAAATAAATCATGTTTGTGTAGGGCTGCTGAGCAAGATGCCCGGGGTGAGCAATTTCCAGCTACTGATGTCTTTTCCTTTCCCTTCCTTGTCTCTGTCCTCATTCCTCTCCTCTCTCTGACCTTCTGAGTTAGAATCTCGGCCCAGTGGGGCCCAAGAATCCGTATTTTTAAAGGGGTCCTTGGGTGGTTATGATGACCAGTGAGGTGTGGAAATCACTCACCTGGAGGATGGGGATCCTCAGAGACTAAAGGAGAAACTAAAGAATGAAGTTAAACAAATTACAAAGATCACGGTGTTTACTCAGTTCCTTCATCCAAATTGCTCAAGGAATAGTGTCGCGCTTTCCTCAGTAATTCTAGGGCAAGCGCTGTGATTCTTTATCTGCAAAATGGGACAATGGTGCAAACAGAAGTCCTCTAGGCAGGGAGCCAGATCCATTACTAATGAATAAGTAGTCATCTGAAGAGGCCCGAGTCAGGAGGGAGTGAAGGATAATTTGGATGCTAACCCAGATCTCAGAACCATTTCTGGAAGAAGAGAGGAGCAAGAAATGCTTCTGAAGCTATCTATTTCAAACTGGACACAAGAGAGCCCCCACTCCTCTGCACCAGCCTGCAGAGTCCCAATCCTCTCTGAGGTCTGGGACAGCCTGGCTTCCCAGGAGGCTCCCAGATCAGGAGAGAACTACTTCACTGAGAAATGGAAGGGAGCCTCAGTGTTTGCATTGATATGGAGGAGACGGCCAATACTGTCGCTTAAGAACTGAATTGCCTGCTATGAAGGAGGCCATTAACACATGTGGATGCCATTCCTTGTTACCAGGAAGGATCTGTTTCATGTGCATTATTAGCCGGTGGCGAAAAGCATTTAACAGACATGTACTTTGGTGCACTATGCATAAAACCCTCAATAAACATGTTTTAGACAGGCATCGTATGATTTTTCGCCTTACTTCAAATTCTAAATTTCAGCTTCTCAAACTGTTCTCTGTTAATCATAATGAACTCATCCAGTATTAACATGTCATTGCTGTGATTCACGGGTCAGCGTCCCGGCGTCCTTCACACCAGCACAGCAAAGCATTGTTTCTGGGACATAAAGAAAGAGGAGAGAAGACGGCAAAGGAAGAGATGGCAAACCAAGGTGCTCTTAATCTGGGGCCCATTCCATGTTCCTGTCTGCAGTGATTTTAATTGCCCTGGTAACTGGCCTGGCAGGGCTGCCCTGGGGCTACAGCACATTGAACCAGACATTTCTCTGGACATGTAGATACAGCTGCACTTGGCCTCCTGACTTGCAGATCATCTCTCTGAATTTCTAAGGCATGAATCCCTACCAAAGGGATATAAAACCTTTTTTTTTTCCTGCAGGAAGCTGTTCAAAACTCTTCTGCCTTCCCCCATGTTTCAGAAAGTCCTTAAGTCTACTTAAGTGTCCTATTGTATATGGGTCTGTGCTAGTAGCCAGGAAGGGAGGAAAAGAAAGCAGACAGAGGAGAAAATTGCGTAAGAAATGGAGGTAGGATGAAGGCCAATGTTTCAGGCTGGTGTGTGTATGTATATGAGATGTCTTTTTTCCCCCCCAGAATAAATATAAGCCATTCTGTCATAAGAAATTCTATCTCCCCAGCTGCAGTAAACCTTCACACCTGTAGGCTTTATTTTGCACAGAGGACCCTGTAAAACCCAAGGCAGCAAATCAGGATTCTGTGCGGTTTAGAGGGAATGCAGCCACCGGTTCCAGCCAGGAGGGAAAAGATCAATTATCCCATTCTTTACATGCCCAGGCTTGCACTCAGAAAGCCCCATGTAAGTGAAATGTGAGCCACAATCATGGCCAGGGCAGAGGAAACCTAAGCTGCAAACCTGCATTATGCATAGTGAAGGCCCTTGATGGTGTTGGTGCTGGAACAGCAGGTCTGATACCCACTTGCTCGATGGACGTGATGAGTGAGAATCTCTGAATGATGTCATTCCATTTCAGGGACCCGAGCTGACCCATGGGCTGGCTGAGTCCGTCTATTCAAAGCCATTCAGTGCCGGGGTCTAGGCTTCTCTTGGATACATTTGTGGGAAGGACAATCAAGGAAGAGTTGAGGTCCAAGATGGTGAGATGTTCACTTCGGTCTCTCTCATGTTCTAAGCAGTCCCTCTCTCGATTCCCTGCCCACCATGCTAGCTCCTAATCAGCCCCTTGAAGGCAAGAACCACCAAATTTCCAAAAGGTGTCATTAGAATTTACCCGAGCAAGGTGAGCCTGAGCGACATTTAACGTTTTATTTTTTCCTGGTCATCACACATCTGCCCATCTCCATACGTGGCTGAGTCCTGGTCAGGGAGCATGTGTGGGTGTTCACTGTGCCCCAGTACTGTCTGGCACCTAGTAGAAGCTCAATAACACTCACTGAATCAAGAGGCTGGCACCTCACAATTTACCCCAGACATGTTTAATCGTCCACATGCATCTGGTTTTGTGGTTGCATGCAGTGTCCCCAAATATGCTAGGGAACTATTTCAGCTGAAAACAGTGTGCAAAGATGGGGAAGGGAGGCAAAATGACAAGCTTCACAAGCAGGGATTAGGAGTAGCTGCAGGGGCAACGGGACTGAGAAATGACTGTCCTAATTCTGTGGGCCACTGACTCCCTCCCCATCCATTAGAGCAGTGGTTCTCAACCTTCTGGCCCTTTAAATACAGTTCCTCATGTTGTGACCCAACCAGAAAATTATTTTCGTTGCTACTTCATAACTGTAATGTTGCTACTGCTATGAATCGTAATGTAAATATCTGATATGCAGGATGGTCTTAGGCGACCCCTGTGAAAGGGTCGATCGACCGCCAAAGGGGTCACGACCCACAGGTTGAGAACCGCTGCATTAGAGGTTCTGCTCCTGCCAGTGCTCCAGAGAGCAGTTCTTCTTCCTCCCTCCCTCCCTTCCACAGGCAGCATCCCTCCGAGTTAGGTGCTATGCTAGGAACCAGAAGACAGGCATGAATAAGACCTGTCCCTGCCCCTGAGCACTTGCAGCGAGGTGGCAAGAGCGGTGTGTAAGACAATAAGTATGATGCGTTATGCTCAGTGGTTTGACTCCAGAGGGGTGTGGAAGGAGAACGACCTGAGAAGGAGAATGGAAAGAGAGGCTTAGTCCTGCCTTCATTGTTTTCTTTTAGCAAATCAACCCCAGTTTCCTCACCTGTAAAGTGTCAATCATAACACCCACTTTATCTAACTTAAATGGTTGTTTTAAAGATTTACTGGGATAACCCATGGGAAAGCACACTTAAAAGGATAAAATTCTATACATACCAGGTCTTACCATCATCACCATGATTTTGTCTATTTCAAGTTAAACAAGTGTGTGTGTGTGTGTGTGTGTGTGTGTGTGTGTGTGTGAGAGAGAGAGAGAGAGAGAGAGAGAGAGAGATAGA
>NW_005353510.1:695650-703373 GCF_000412655.1 Myotis brandtii | reverse complement strand
TGTATATATATATATATATATAGAGAGAGAGAGAGAGAGAGAGAGAGAGAGAGAACATGCATATATTTAGGAAGGGATATGAGTGGGGGGAAAAGGAGGGTTACAGATCACAGAAATACTTAGAGAAGAAAACGTGGAACCAGAAAACAAATGCTAAACCTTCCATGGTTTGCTGTAAGAAGCTACTTGTGTATTAAGCTCAGATGTAACTTTTTCAGGATAGTCTGTCCTGGACTTCTTTTGCTTCTTTGTTTCTTATGTAACCCATTGGTGAAAATGGGTGATGGCCACATTGATGGTCACTTAGCTCCTAATTTGGACCCTTTATTACATATCACATGAGCCCCATTTTATTATTGCCTCTTGATAAAGCATTATCTGCTTGCAGCCATTAAGCCACCACTTAGGAAGAAATGACATTGCTGGCTCTTCCCAAGGGGGTTAATGAGTTTCCCTTGAATGACCTGAAAAGTTCATTATTTACACAGATTCTTATGGGGGAGGATAGGCAGGGAAGCAAATAGAGAGAAGAGACAGACTCTGTCTTATTTAAGAGGAAAGAATGGGTGATTTTAGGCGAGATGGTCCTTGAAACTGTTTATGGTTCTTCAAGCAGCACTTTGCCTTGTATAGGGTGACCTTTAGACTGTGAGGTCCCTGAGCCACACTGCACACAGATGGTCAAAAAATACTTCACCTCTAACAGGACAACAGGAGGCTGACGATGGAGGCAGGTTCTGATGCCAACTGGACCAACACCCATTTTACAAATAAAGGCCCTCACTGCCCTGGTTAGTGTTGCTTATGGGTTGAACATTGGCCTGCACACCAAAGAGTCATGGGTTTGATTCCCAGTTAGGGGCATGTACCTGGGTTGCAGGTTCAATCCTGGCACAGTTGAGACACATAAAGGGAGGCAACCAATCAATGTCTCTCTCACATCTATGTTTCTTTCTCTCTCACTCTCCCTCCCTCCTTCTCTTCCACTCTCTCTATAAATCAATGGGAGGTGGGGGTGGGGAGGGGAGAGGAGGCCCGCACATCTGTGTACCTAGTCACTCCAGGTCTGGGGTACAGATGGGGAGGTGAAAGGCAGGTTCCACCCTGTGTGTGCTGGGCTGGAACACATTATGAAATTTCTAAATGACTCAGTATTATCTGCCTGTTCTCTGCATCGTGAGCTGTTTGTGTTATTTATGACCCCTAGCAGCTTTTGACATGTTACTAATGGTGAAGTGAAAGGCAATGAGTAAAGGTTCTTCAGCGAGAGAAGCATAAAATGAGGCCCTTAATCATCTCTTCTTCCCCTTCCTTGTCATACTCCAGAAGGTCTGTTTCTGTGCCATGTTAGGCCAAACAGTGATGTGAGTCTGGCCATGAGGCTGAAGAAGAAAATAAGGATCAAAGTATTTTTTAAGGAGTGCTTTTCTGCTGGGAACCAAAGGGCATAGGTTCTAGTTGTCACTGCACTGGTGGCAGCACTGGAGTGGGAAAGAGGCCACACGCCTACAGAGACTTCTAATTCACATGCAGAGAAGGAACTCAGACTTTTAGGTAGCATGTTTCACAGAGCATCAGGGAAAAGCCTTCCTTCTGATAGTAATACTTTTGCTAATATGCTGACTAGTGAGCAATAACTATCGAGGAAGCATCTATAATATATAAGGTGTTCTGCTGGGAGGTCTGAAGGATATAGGACATCATCCTTAGTCACCAGGAACTTAGAGTCTAGTTGAAAAGATAAGCTGTATGGAAACAGAAAGGTAAACTTCTGTGAGAGAAAATGAGAGCAGCGAAAATTATAGTAGAGAAGGCATATACCATATCAGGGTTTGGCGGATGGGGCAGATGTAATTTTATTTTATTTATTTATTTTTCTTTTCTTTTTCAAAAACATTTTTATTGATTTCAGAGAAGAAGGGAGAGTGAGAGAGAGATAGGAACATCAATGATGAGAGAGAATCACTGATTGGCTGCCTCCTGCATGTCCCCCACTGGGGAATGAGCCCGCAACCCAGTTATGTGCCCTTGACCAGAATCGAACCCAGGACCCTTTGGTCCACAGGCCGACACTCTATCCACTGAGCCAAACCAAGTAGGGCAATAACTTTAGATATTGGAAATTGGACACGGGTTCTGGCAGTATATTGGGCTTGAGTTGGACCCTCAAGACTGGGAAGCGCTTTGAAAGTGGAGAGGAAAACATTCCTTTCAGATTGACTGGATACAACATAAACCTAATTTACATATTCATTCATTTAACAAATACTGATTGAGCACTTCTCATGTACTGGGTACTGTGCTAGGCCCTGGGGATGTGGCTGTGAACAACACAGACACGGTCCCTACCCTGAGGAGGCTTAGCATCTCACTGCAGCAGGAGTCCACTCAGAGTCAACGCTACAATAGAGGCAAAAAAAGTTCCTGGAACACTGGGGAAGCAGCTGCTTCCAATTAAGGTGATTAAGAAGACCTTCCCAGGAGGGAGCTCATTTGAGCTGAGCAGAAAGACTCAGTACCATGGGAGACGAAGTAATTAAGAGCATCTCAGGATGAAGAATGGGCACAAGCAAAGTCAAAGAGGAATAAAAGTGCTGGGCATATTTGAGTATCAATGAAACTTGGTTATGGGGTGTGTGGCCCCTCTGCCATGGGATGAGGTAGGCAGAGGGCAGACCATACGTTAATGGCATGTGGATATTGTAATGTGGGCAGTGGGGAGCCAAGGAGTATTTCTGAGTAGGCATCTAAGCTTGATGACAGATGTGAGTAAGGATGTGCGGGAAGCAATGGTGGAGAAGAGAAAAAGGCTGGAGCAGCCTGGTCAATACAGTTATTTCAGGCACAGTCTCCTCATCTCTTGCTGACTCAGTGTTTCCGTCCTCAAATTAGGGAAATCACACCCATTGTTTCTTGGAACCTTCTGTAAAGTTCGGCCTGACAGGAACAGAGTCTGTGTGAGCAAAACCACCTGGGCAGTTCTCTGTGGCTTCTCGTCATCTGTTTAAAGTGGATGGTGATTTGTTGCACGACACTCAGGGAAATCATGCTCATGGGCTGGCCAATATGTTAAGGCTGTCGCTCCCCCAGCTTGGTGCCATTTCAATTATTGCTCAGTTAAGAGAAAGCCTTCTCTCTGGATTGAATGGTCCACTATTATTGGATTACTTATTAAAAAGGACTGATAAGCTGAAGCTGTTTTCACTTAGGGTTTGTATGACATGTTCATAACTGAAATAGAGAGTTGCCATAGTTACCTGTGCGAGCTGTTAAACAGAGCACAATCTCTGCTAAAATCTCTCCATCAAGGTCAACTAGACATTTTCAATCAGCACCAAATAATTTGCTGCCTAATAGAAGTCAATGAAATTATTAAAAGCACAGAAGAAATTTAAATAATGTTAATATGGATGTATTTTATATGTAAATATATTTTAGGGACCAGCCATTTCTGTGGGGTTCTTACCAGCTGGAAATTCTGCCATATAACTGGACATCTGGAGGGAAGTTTCGAGTGAAAACACATTTGGATTTTGGCACAGATGACTACCTTCAAATCCAGCCCATCATTAACAGCTTCTGTACAGTATTGTTCTTCCTCTCGGGGCTATAAAAATGAACCAAACCTTTGTTCAACCTAAACTTCCTTTCTTGGTCAACTATTCCTGCTGACTTCCCATCCTAGTGACCCTACTGTTTCCATTGGAAACGTCAGAAGGAGAGGAGTGCAGGCTGTTTGCTTTATAAGTAGCACGTTCCACTCCAGGAGACCAAAAAAGAAGAAGCTAGACATTATGAACATGAAATAATCTTTAACTCAGAGCTTCTCAAGCATTAATATGCATTAAGTCACCTGGAGATCTTGTTAACCTGCCTACTGATTCAGCAGGTATGGGGTGGGGACTGAGATTCTGTGTTTTTCTAAAGAGCTCCCCGGCGACATCCGTTCTGGTGGTCATATTTTGAGTGGCAAGGCCCTAGTTTGCTTCATCATTTATTGTCTGCCACACCATCTTCCTGCTTGACACACATATAACCTGTCCCACTCACATAGGTGCCAGAGTTTGCTGACACTAAGATGATATGCAGCTCCCATTCACCAGGCCCACAGGGTCTGGTGCTCCCAGGACTCTCCAATGCCTTTTGTAAATCGTGCCTTCAATTTACAATTGCATCTAGCATCTAACCAGAGGACAAGTAATACACAAGTCAACAACTCAGCTGTGGAGTTCATAAAGTATCTTCATCCTAGGGCAGTGGTCGGGAAACTCATTAGGTCAACAGAGCCAAATATCAACAGTACAACGATTGAAATTTCTTTTGAGAGCCAAATTTTTTAAACTTAAACTATATAGGTAGGTACATTGTTATTAACTTAATTAGGGTACTCCTAAGGCTTAGGAAGAGCCACACTCAAGGGGCCAAAGAGCTGCATGTGGCTCGCGAGCCTCAGTTTGCCGACTACGGTCCTAGGGCAAAATAACATTTGATTGATTTTTACTCTGTAACAATGAATGAAGAACAAATCAATGATCACTCAGCTCAAGACAAACCAGAATTCCACTGACATGTCACACTGCCTAAAAACAGAGAGACCAGGTGTGAAGTACAAAATTGCTTTTTATTTAAAACATGGAACCTCCTTCTAGTATGGCCCAGGCTAACACTGTACATTATAGTCTGTTTTTTAGGACAATCCATTGTTTGCTTTGTGTGTGTGTGGCAGAGTGGGGGGGGGGGGCACAGAGAGGGGGGGGGATGTGCTATACACTATCCAGATTAACCAGATTAATCATCTACATGGTACAGATTCACCAGATAGTATTTAATTCATAAGTTATCAATCACCATGTTTGGGAAAATGGTGTAATAGGCCAACCTCTATGTTAAAATTAGGGATTTATATTACTTTATATCAGCTTGTAAAATGGACCCCCCCCCCCCCACACACACAAACACTGAATTGATTAAATTCCCACTTACCTTTTTCAAAGAACATCATAAAATGGGTAAGGAGAGGTCTTTTCATTCTAGACCAGTGGCTTTCAAACTTTAGAGCACAACAAAAATCACTTTTAAGGCTTTTTAAACACAGTGCTGGGCCCCATCTCCCAGAGTTTTGGCTCAGTATGCCTGGGGTGGGGCCTCAGAATTCGCTTTTCAAACAAGTTTCAGGTGATCCTGATACTTCTGGTACATACTTTGAGAACTACTATTCTACATTATTACATCTTTGAGAACTACGTTATTAGTTCTCATCCTTGGTTATATATTAATCTGGGGAAACTTTTGAAAATCTTAACACCTGTGTTACAATCCAGGCAAACTAAATCAAGATCTCTGGGATTTGGAACCCAGCTATTAGCAATTTTTACTACTTTCTAGATGGTTGTAATATTTAGCCAAGGCTAAGAACTACTAGGTGTAATGGAAAAGTTACCTTCTTGCAGCGGGGGAGTACAAAATGATGATCTCAAGTTCATATTATCCCAGATAGCTTGTAATGATCCCAAGAGGATCAGTAAGGAAAATAATGGGCAGATAAAATGTCCTATGACTGTAGAACCTTGTGAAAAATTTCAGCTTTATCACCCGATTTGAAGATCATGTTCTCAGCATTGACTGTTTGTGTGTGTGTGTGTGTGTGTGTGTGTGTGTGTGTGTGTGTGTGGCAATTGGACTCCAAATAAGAGGCGGTTGACTGCCACTTCTGCCATGGAGGGGTTCTTGTGCAGAAGGCTAAACCACAGGATCCACCTACATCACTGACCCACAGAATGTTCTTTCAAGTAGACTTCCAAGTGATCATAGCATAGTTCTGAAACCCAAGCAGGGTATACAACACTTTCTTCTCTTCTCTTACTCAGCAGCTTACTCTAATTCATGCCTCATCACAATCTTCCAGTTGGCACGAAATTCGAACCAGAAAAGTAAGAAGATTCCAAAATGCTCAAAGTTTGCCAAGCCATGATAAGAACCATGGTTTGCTGATTTTATCTTGGAGAAAGGATCTGACCCAGGGACATGGAAGATAAAGTAAGATCTAGAACTTGGATTTTCGTTGCATTTAAGAATAATTTTGTGTAGTTAGAACAGCTGCCATCTCTATATTCAAGGCTTGAGATTTCTCTACAAGGAAAAAAAAATCAAGATCCTTTAACTATATAGAAATCTTCTCTATTCCCTACAAATAGTCCTTTATTCTTTGCCTTAACTAAAAGGAGGGAAAGAGTCTACCTGTTCAAACTGTTTCTTCTGATTTGAGTCTTTTTAAATTATTAAAATTTTCCTTTAAAAAATACACATGGAACTAAAGAGACATCCTCAAAATACACTACAGTGTATTTTACAACAGTCATCTAGGATGAACTAAAACAAGGTATTTATAAATTCCTGCCATACTAGGCATTTTGGTGATACAAAGATGAAACAGACTCTTTAATTAGGAGAAAAAACACACACAAATTCTTAACAGAAATATCTTTATATATAAAAGGCTAAGTCTCCATCTGACCGGTCATTATGACACACAATGACCACCAGGGGGCAGATGCTCAATGCAGGAGTGCCATGATGCGCACTGGCCATTTAAATATAAATGGCACCACGAACCTGGTGCCAACAAACCAACACTCGGCTTCCCCCCAAGTGGGACACAGGCCCCGCCACCACCCCGGAGCGACACCCCACCAAATTACAGCCAATGCTGCCAAGACCCCATGGCGCAAAATGCGGCCCACAGCCCAGCCCAGCCCAGAAACAATCCCTGTGGGTGCTGGGTAATGACATCATGTAGCAACGCCCAGCTTCTTCTCCCTAACAACTAGCCTCCTTGGAGTTTCTTCAGCCCAGGAACATGAGTTGCTTTATAGCCAGGTGCAAACATTTTACATTTTAACCAAAATTTTGTGAAGTGTTATCATACATGAGTTGCTATTTGATCCTCACAGAAGCCCTGGAGTAGGTAGATAGGAGACTCGGTAGAATCCTATTTTCTTTTTATTAGCCAGAAAACGGAGATTTAGAAAAATTAGCAACTTGACCCAACTGAAAAGAAGAAATGGTGGAACTTGAAAATGACTTCATGTTTTCTTACTGTGCAGAATATGGTCAAACACTGCTACAGTTAAATATTTTACCCTTTGTTCTCCCTGAGTGATCTACAGTAATAATCTGTTTCGTGTTGATATTTACTGCTGTGTTGCTGACAATTACCTGAAAGAGAAGTGGGGGTGCACCAATAAATATCCTCAAAATACATAAAATATTTGAAAGAAGGGAGAAAAAGACAACTAAGCAATAATAATCTGAGACTTCTACACCCCATTTTCAGTAATGGACTGAATGCCTACTACAACAACAGAAGACTTGAACAACACTAAAAACTAACTAACCCTAACTGATATATAGAACATGCCATGCAACACAGCAGAACACGTATTTTTCTCAAGTGCACATGAAACATTCTCCAAGGTAGACTACATACTTATGATTCCACTACATGAAATGTCTTGAATAGGCAAACAAATAGACACAAAAAATAGATTAGTGGTTTCAGGAATTCAGAGAATGGGAGCAATGAGGAGTGACTTCTTAATGGGCATGGGGTTTCTTTATCTACACTAATAAAAGAGAAACATGGTAATTAGTGTACAACCGCTACCCTTTTCATTGGCTAATCAGTGAGTATATGCAAATTAACTGTCAGCCAAGATGGCGGCCG
>NW_005353510.1:668890-694345 GCF_000412655.1 Myotis brandtii | reverse complement strand
CCATCGGCCCTGCCCCGAGTGTGACAGTGGTGGCGCCCCAACCCCCCTGATGGGCCCTGCTCTGTGAGTGACAGGGGGCGGTGCCCCAATCCCCCAATCGGCCCTACCCTGAGCGTGACTGAGGGTGGCATCGCAACCTCCCGATCCGCCCTGCTCTGTGCATGACGGGGCGGCGCCCCAACTCCCCAATCGGCCCTGCTCTGAGCCTGACCAGGGGCTGCACTTAGGGATTGGGCCTGCCCTCTGCCACCCGGGAGCAGGCCTAAGCCAGCAGGTCGTTATCTCCCGAGGGGTCCCAGACTGCGAGAGGGCACAGGCCGGGCTGGGGGACCCCCCCTCCCCCGAGTGCACAAATTTTTGTGCACCGGGCCTCTAGTAGGGTAATAAAAATGTTCTGGAATTAGATAGTGGTGATGATTGCACAATTAAAATATATACTAAAAACCCATGGATTGTACACTTTAAGGTTAAAGTTTCCTGGTAGGCAAGGATTACATGTCTGGCAATAAAATAAAAGTACATAATTAATGGTATGCACATATACATAGTTTGTTCTTGGCTATATCACTTATAGAAAAGGATCTCCAAAAAGTTAGCCTTTGAGAAGAAAATGAGAAAAAAAGTAATATACCTACTGAGGTCAGGCATTTGTAATAGTAACTTATTTCATTCATTTTTTTCTACAAATATTTATATGAGGACTTATTGTGTGACAGGACTTCTGCAAGGTGCTGTGGTTTCAGAGGCAAATAAGCAATAGTTTGCTAGGGACTATGCTCTAGAGCAGTGATGGTGAACCTTTTGAGCTTGGCGTGTCAGCATTTTGAAAAACCCTAACTTAACTCTGGTGCCATGTCACATATAGAAATTTTTTGATATTTGCAACCATAGTAAAACAAAGACTTATATTTTTGATATTTATTTTATATATTTAAATGCCATTTAAACAAAGAAAAATCAACCAAAAAAATGAGTTCGCGTGTCACCTCTGACACGCGTGTCATAGGTTCACCATCACTGCTCTAGTGAGTCTGCTTTAGAATTAGCCACATTTCAATCCCAGAGATCACATTTAAGCAGAGAGTATAGTTATTTTTGTACTTATAAAACTATAGCATAATCATTTGGTTTTATCCACTCTGAAGAAACCATATGTGAATGATAATGAATAGTCAGCATGGCAACACCAAAAAAAAAAGGGAAACTCAAAGAATAGGAATATGTTATTTTGTCTCAGTGTCATCCATAGATAGTGATATCAGCTATTCTGCAAACATAAGTCTATAGCGGAGATGGATATGTCCTGCTCTTAGCTTTTGACAACATCCATGACAATGTTCCTCCAAATACCATGGCTCTTAGCCTATGTACCTAACATGCAACTTATGTAGTCATTTGTCTCCCTTACAGGTAGGAAAGGATGAATTCATCAGTGCATTTGGGTGTCTAGACTGCTATATGTTACAGTTCTCATGGTAATGGGTATTTGGTGTTTGGTAGTCTGAGCTATTGCTGAAAGCCTGATAAAGTTTATATTAAATCCAGAACATGATGATCATGCTTAAGATGTTGCTATTGTGGGACTCTTGTGGATGAAATACGAGAGTGAAAATTGAAATATGACCACTTAAGTATTAATATAATGCAATATCACTCAATAATATAAAGTGAGTGCCTTCTACATGCAGGGTACTTTGCTCGGAGGTATGTGAGATATAGGATACATAAGACAAAACAACCTCAAGTGCACTCTCTGGGATACAGATATTTCTTGACAACTTCCATCCATTGTGCTTACAGCATTTCACAGATATTAATTAAGCTCTGAGATTACACTCAGAATTTCAAATGAAAAAGAGTCATGCTGACTATTCATTAATGATGCTAATGGAATGTTTTCTATCAAATGAAAATACTTTTAATTTCAATACTGAGCATATGAAAAAATTACAAGAGAATCATTACAAGGAATGGTTCTGTTAATATAAAGTACATGTCTCAGTTTTCCAGAGGTCTATATTCTTATTTCAATATTTGTTGAATGCCAAAAAGTAGCTTACTATACTTGAAAAGTAAAATATTTGTCACATTTTCTTATTTTTATTATTTGCCATTATTATTTTCCTACTGATTTTAAAGTATCACAGCCACCTGGGTCTGTTATTTCTGAATCATTTGCTTGTTCCCATGCATCTGAGAAGTAGCCCATGTAATCATTACATTCCTTGATTCTTTTCCCTATGGAAGACTTATGTGAACATTCAGCCTTCTCCAGGTCAGTCCACTTGGTAGAAAACCAGTTTAAATAGCGAACAGATTAAAATATAGAATATAAAATGAAATTAGTTTTATGTTTTTAAGGAACATATTGTACATTTCAAATGAGGAATATAAAGTTTAATAGAAGTCATTAAAGCTGCTTATCTTATCAAATAAGAATAGTTTATAATTAGATATTGCTGACAATTTTTCTTTGTATTTGTTTAGTGTTTTATAGTTAATAAAGCCTTTGTAATGATCTCAAAGATGCCTTGAAATTTTATTATTCTATGGATCTGTGACTTAAGATCATAAAGCTAGTAAGTGGCAGGACACAGAGCCCTACTTGTTTCCTTTATAGTTCCCATTACAAACTAGAAATACTTTATTTATTATTTTTATCCACTACCATCTTAAAAGTTCCTAGTACTTTAAGGTGCTAGAATTATTTATTTGCATAGAGTATCATGTTTATATATTTAAAAACAGCCAAACTCTTGTCCATATATTATATTGAAATAAAAACGAGTCAACAAAGTTTTACTATATATAAATTGATCTATCCTTCTTTCCTCCAAATTCCATTTGACATTTCCAACTACTTGATACATAGAAATTTTATAATGATATTCCCAATTCTTACCACATTGTGGTAAAAAGCGAATGGCATGTTCCAACGAATTCAGCCAATACTGCCTTTATTTCTTTCCTCCAGCAAAGAGGGGTAAACAGAAATGGTTACCATGGAAAGTCGCAAATACCACTGATTGTTATCTCCTCATTTGCCACTATATCAGGTATTAGACTAAATAGCAAGGATTCCTTCTAGAAGTTGAGTTTCAGGCATGTGCAAGACATTGGATCCACAACTTCTGCAGCCTATCTGGTTCCCAGTGACAACAGAAAGAAGAAGGATAACAACTGCTGGCATTTACTGAAACTTACTTAACCCAGTACCAGATATTGCACCAAAAATTCATATACATTATCTCATTTCATCCTTACATCCAGCCTATCAGATAGATCCTATTATAACTACACCTTTACAGAGGAGGAAACGGATACATAGAGATGTTAAGTAATTTTCTCAAGTTCACGCAGCTGGTAGGTGGCAGAAGTGAGATTCTAACCCAGGTTTTTAAATTTTTTTTGAATGGTAGTAATGATTTTATGGTATGTTTGTACTGAAGTTAGAAAAGTCAGTGAATACTTACTTAGTAAAGTCCACTTTTCTTACAATGCATATAGCTTTATTTTTTTTTAAATGAGAATGGGCATGTTCTTTTCTACATCTGGAGGAGTGATTCTTCCAGGTCACTGCTCAGGGTGGTGCTCTTAATTCCTGACATACATCTCTGAATCAGAGCACCCACCCTGTAACACTGTGACTCTTTCCACAATGTCCAGAGCTGGGGTTTGGGAAAGAAGAAATGAAGGATGCGTGCCTTATAACCAAAATCTCCCTGATCCTAACACTTGAATGGTCAACCACGGGGACAGCGTTTTCCTGGCCTTCGTTGGCCATAGAACATTGGAGAATCACCTGCCTCTGGTCTCTTGGCCAAATTAATCCCTACTATGCGCACCTGATCTCTGAAGTCCCTGCTGTCAGGCATGGACTGTGTAAGGCAGATGCCTTGTATTGCTGTTATTACCTTAGACATCGGACCAGATCATTTTAACAACAAACAGCTTATAGATTATATCGAAATGAACTGTGGACCTCCTGCATTTACCTAAGGGCCCAGGGCACAGTAGGTACTTGGCAGCTGTTTGTTGAACTGCATTACTATTGCATTAAACCTTGATAACTAACCCTTTAGGTGAGGATCCAACATGGGACCAAGTAGTCCTTCTCTAAGGTGCAAGTGAATTTGCTACTGTGATAATGTAAACACATCTAGGAATCATTTTTCTATTTGACAAGTAGACCCAGAGTAGGAAGGAGTCTAAGACTTACAAGTAGACATATCATTTGAGGAAGTCCAAGCTATGCCTAAGTATAAATCTATAGGGTAAGTTACAATTTTCCATGTTTCCCTTTCTGTCATCATCGGATTTCTCCTCTCCCTCTTCTATCCCTGTAGAATGAGCCATATAATTGCTTCAGTTTGACACTTCTGTCAGATCTGGTTATATGTATATGTGTAATACATGTACACTTACACAAACATGAGTAGAAGTCAATTTCAATAACAACTGACAAAAATTATATATCTAAAGATGTTGTTGATTATGTAGTTATCACAAATGTCTAGTTAGTATCCCATATTGGGGGGAAAAAACAAAACAAAACCAACCATGATTATCTCATCTTGGCAGTCCTCCATCTCTCTTCCCAAATGACAACTACTACATATGTATTTACTTAGAACCTAAATTCACACTTGTTTATTTCCTGTTTTCACATCCAAAGTTGGGGAAAACAGACTTTGGTGCATTTCAAATTTCAGAGTTAATAGCATACTTCAGGTACCCTAGGTACTTATTTAAATTTCATAGAGGAAGGTAGGCATCTGTTTTCCTTTTGATGGATGACAGTTTATTTTCTCCTGAATAATAGAGACATTTCAAAATAAATGAAAGCCCACTTTCTGCTTCATTTCCTGTAAATAACTTGACACTTACTTCAAAGCTGACCTTTTACTTAAATGGAAATTCACGTTACTAAAAACTTGCAGAGAAGAGAACTGAATCAATAGGGTGAACATTAAAATAATTGTATCTTGCATCACTTACTGTACCCTGAATACCTTGGAGGGTTTAAAATTTCTGGGGATCCCCTGAGCAGCTTGAGTGAAGAGTCTGCCAAAAGTCACATCGGACTTGTGCCCTGTTATTTTTTTCCCCCTCCTATTGATTTTTAAAAATGCCATCAGGGAAGCTTAACTACAACAATTCTCTCTCAGTTGTCAATTTTCCCTGAGTTCAGGCAGGCCACAGTGCAGCGCTCAGACACACAGAAATTTGTAAGTGGAAAGCAGCTTAAAAGAAACGGAAATGTTGTACATACTTAATATCATAGAAAGCAGCCATAAAGGACAGACTACCGAATCGGAGGGTGAAGTAAAGTTAACTACATTCGCTGGAAAAAGAATTCAAATGACCTCGCACTTGGTTACTGCAGAGGAATGAGGAGGCTTTAAAAATAGACACCACTGTTTTGGGCCTTTGTTTAAAATAGTAATTCCCAAGACTACATTTCTCTGACTGTCTTTAATACGCCTGAATCAAAAGAAACAAATCTGACTGGTTTGGGGAAAATCTTTAGGGAGAACCTAATTCCTTTGTTTTCTCAGCAAAGACTTTGGATAAGAGGCTAAGTTTACTCTAGCCTGTGCATTTTGAGAACTGGACGGCACATTTACTGGGAGCCAGAAAGAGTTCCCTCACATGATCTAAGCTGTGGAATTCCTTTGTTTCTTGCCTCTCAGAAGAAGAATAACAAGTATTATACTATCCACAAACACACTGGCCATTCAGTCCCCGTTTTAATATACTACATGTACAAAGTGTGTGTGTGTGTGTGTGTGTGTGTGTGTGTGAGTTCTGAGAAACAGAGACAGAGAGAGAGGATAGGAGAAAACTGTATGGGTGTTTATGGTTAAATATTAATCATGTGGCTAATGTGGGTTATTATGAACAAACTAGAAAACTGGGATTGAGTTAATCCTGAAAATTACTAAATATGTTAGCCTTTAATACTTCCTTCGTTCCTTTAATTTTTTAAGTCTTTTTATGTGCTAATCATATCAAAAGGCAGTCTCTTTACATGCAAGAACTCCCCTTCCACCAGCATTCCTGTGTTCATCCAGGCAGTGTCTATAGGATGCTCTTTGGCCTCTGTCATTTCTATTTTGAATAGAATGATTAGGAACTGGACATGGTAAATGTTACCAGCTTGTAATTATTCAGGTCAAAAGAAGTTCCTAATATAATCTAGTCTAATAAAAACACAGGATTCTTCTTGTTGTATAATTTAAGATCTATTGTTATCCAAGGTGGAACACCACAAAATGGTGAAGGGAAGCAAAATGGAATATGGAACCATGAAGAGAAATACACTTTACCGTGTTCCATGCTGCTATCCATATTAGTTCACTGTATCCCTGAAACCTACTCCTTAGTCACCCTCTTCAAGTGCTAATTTCCAGGCAGCCACCTGAGCTCATGTTACTGTCCCTGGACTAGGAAATCTTTGTTCTGCTCCTAGCTCTAAAGCTGTGTGGCCAAAGGAAGTTATTTATGCCATCTGTAAAAGACAAAGCAAAATAACTGCTCTTTATCTTCTGTTCCACAAGGCTACTCAGGAAATTTATGAAAAATCTATTTCAGTGGCTGCTGAGCTATGAATGTTGAGCTCCTAATGGCTGCTAATGGGAGATCTTATTTCAGTCTTCCTGTTTTCCTTACCCCCAAGAGGTCAGCCTGTGTTCAGGAGAGGGTGAGAAAGATGGGGGAGTTGGTGAATAATGTTGCTGGGTAAACCATGGCGGGTTGGGTTTGAGAATGAATCTTCATTTGGAAGTGCCTGAGCTAGAAGAACCCCTGAACCCACCGTACAGGAAGGCCCCAACAAGCTTTCTAGTTAGAGACCTGTGGGCTTTCGATGACCTCAGAACCTGTGAATCCTCCTGAAAACTTTACACTGTTCTCAGCTACTTGATTGGAATGGCCAAGTTCCCTCCCTACCTTTCTCAAACACTTGGGGAAAGATTCCTGTGCTCTACCATAAAATAATGATGAGAAAAAGATGTCAGAATCCATTCTAAAATTTAAGTCTTCCAAGAAAGGAAGTTACATTTTTCATATAGTAACTTCCAACACTCTCGAAAATAATTATTTAATTACTAGAGGCCTGGTGCATGGATTTGTGCACATTGAAAGGAAATTAATCAGAAGGTGGCCAGCAGGCGGGACTGGGCAAGATGGCTGGACACGCCCTGGAGCCAACCTCCCGTGGTTCCTCCCTGGCCGGCCGCACCTGGGGTGGCGCCAGGGTTCAAAGTGCATCTGTGGAGTGAGTAGGTTCCCTCTGGCAGGTGGGGTCCCTTGGCCTGGTCTGTGGGGATCGGGCCGAGACCGGCAGTCCGACATCCTCTGAGGGGGTCCGGAGTGTGAGAGGGTACTCTGCAAAGTTGCTGTCACTCAGCAGCTCCTGCATTGAGCATCTGCTCCCTGGTGGTCACTGCACGTCATAGCTACTGGCTGGTTGCTTAGCTTTTTATATATATACTAGAGGCCTGGTGCATGGATTCGTGCACTGGTGGGGTCCCTCGGCCTGGCCTGTGGGGATCAGGCCAAAACTGGCTCTCCAACATCCCCTGAGGGGTCCTGGATTGTGAGAGGGTTCAGGCCAGGTCGATGGAACCCAACGGTGCACAATCGGGGCCAGGGAGGGATCATTGGAGGGCTCCAGGGTATGTCCAGCCCGTTTCACCCAGTCTCAATAGGCCAGACCCCAGCAGTAAGCTAACCTACTGGTCGGAGTATCTGCTCCCTAGTGGTCAGTGTGCGTCATAGCTACTGATCGAAGGGTCAAAAGGTCACTTAGGCTTTTATATATAGATAGATTCTGCAACTTTCGTTGCCTAGGATAAGTTGTTTGATGCTTACTCTTCCTTAAAAGGGGACTATGTCAGAACCATGTTGTAATAAAACTTTATACAAATTTTCATACAAATCAGATATATTAAGCCTACTACACACCACCTGTGTTAAAAGATAGTGTTATCCAACAATTACTATTCTAAATATTGGATACATAACAATTCATTTTTCTTGATATGTAAGAGCATAACAAAATCTCCAACCATGTTAAATTCTCTTTTTTTATTGTATAGATATTTATTAAGCACTATTTACAGTAGGAATGTTCTAGACCAGTGGTTCAAACCTTGGCTGCACATTAGAATCACCTGGGAATCTTTTTAAAATCCTGATTTCTGGGCCTCATCCTCCGGAAATTCTGTTTCTTTGTTACTAATGTATTTCTGGGCCTCATCCTCCGGAAATTCTGTTTCTTTGTTACTAATGTTGTGGCCCCACCCCATAACAAAGAAACAGAATTTCCGGAGGATGAGGTCCAGAAATCAGGATTTTAAAAAGATTCCCAGGTGATTCTAATGTGCAGCCAAGGTTGAGAACCACTGTTCTAGACTTTGGGACTATGCTCAAAGGTGGACCAACTATAAAATTCTCTGCATAACAAAAAAAAAGTCTGAAATTTTCAAAGATGCATGTGGAGAAGAGTGACATTTGGCTCAGAATAGCTATCCCAGTTTCCTTCTAGTGTGACTTCCCTTTCCTGCGGAAGGCAGAAAGCTCAAACAAAAATTTCTCCAATTTATTTTCAGCTGGTGATCTACGTTTGAGTTAGGTTCTACATCAGTTGCAATCACATGAGACTTCAAATTTGAACTGAGATAAATGGGCTATTGGGCATTTTATTAATGAGGGTTACAGCAAATTTGGCAAGATTCTGGAGCCAAACTGCTGATGTAGCAGAAATGGCTTCTTGAAAGTAGAAGAGGTGGCATGTTGGACCCTGAAGCTATAGTGGCAGCTTCTTGAATTTTCACGTGAAGCTTCCTGATTGGAGCACAGAGATGCTGTTCTGCAACTGTAACAGCAACTAACTTAGCAGCCCAAGCTGAGGCAGTCGTTACTTCATAGGCGTAATGAGGGAGGCTCCGGATTTCACAAGCGACTTCCTCATCATGGCAGGAGAAGCAGCTCGTTAGCAGCCTGGTTCTGCAGTACAGACTTGAGCATAGAGTATGGAATCTCATCCTGCAGATTTTTTGTTAACAACCATCTTGAATTCTTTACCAAAAATCACAAAGAATCCTCTGATCCCTAGAGAAGGGTAATTTGAAAGCCCAGAATCAGACTTCCTGGGCCATATTTCCCCCTGTAGGCCCAGATCATTTTGATCAACAGCAACTGTTGTTTTTCGGAACAACAGTACAGAAACTCGGTCTCTCAAGCCAATACCAGACGACGGCAAAGACCAAAATAATACAAAATGCTCAAGCAAAGGCAAACATTAAGGACCTTTGAAATTTCCATCTCTGTTGCCTATTCCCATTCTTTCCACCCACATCTAATCTCTGTGATGCAATAAAGACCTGCGTATGTGGGCAGTAATGACTGCATAATTCTGTCTTTTTAAAATAGTCTATTGAATTAAGGAAGCTGCAGAAAACTAGGAAAACTTACTGAAAACCTTCAGAACAAAAAGTTCCCAAACCTGAATAAATTGCTACCAGGGCTTATCATGAAGCTCCACTTTCTTTTTGTGGCTAATTGCTCCCTGCTACCTTGGATGATTTAGTCCCTCTTTATCTCGTCTTGTTTTGTTACGAATGCCCAGGCACTGGCATGGTTCAACTGGGACTCCATTAGACTGGTGGCAAGCACTGAAGCCAGCAATGGGGGAAGAAAATTAAGAGTCTATCCTGTTCATGTTCATTCATTTTACATTCTTGCCTTGGCCCGATTTCACCATACTGTTGACAATTTATTTTTCTTGTTCGTTATTCAATCCTCGAAGGCTTAACATAGGTCCAGGTAGATGAGAAAGAAAAGATGAGATGAAAACACCATTATTACCTCTTATGAGGTATTTAGTGTTGGGCTGAAGCATAACACCTCTGCCCAACATGAACAGGCTCAGAGGAATCCAAGCCAGTCCCATGTGCAGAATGGCTAGTAGGAGACTAGACATGTGCATCTTGGGTTTTCTCTGATCAATGTCTCAGAAGATACTCCCTGAATTTCTCTGAGTTTGAGTCAGAAGTCTTTTATGCAGTAGCACTTCTCAACCCCAATCTGCTGCATCCGGAAGTAGTGCTGCTGAAGCAGCCTCTACTTTTCTCTCTTTGTGGTCCAGTGTTACCCAAAAGAAAGTCCACCCCTTCGGATACCCATGGAAGACATATCCAGAGTCCAGAACTTGCTGCTTAGGTGAATTGTCCTTCCTCTAAAACCCAGAAGGCAGTCTGGGTTGGGGTAAGCCTGTGGGCTCAGGGGGTCAAATATAAGTGATGGTTCCATCTGCTTCATCAAGGGCCATCCCAAGGGCTGTCATTTTAGGGACATACTGGGAACACCACTGTCCCTGTCCTTCAAATGGCTGTTTGATACTTTCGACTCAGGTCTAGGATTGCCAGAGGTAGCAAATAAAATATAGGACACCCGGTTCATTTTGAATTTCATATAAACAATCATTTTTAAGATATCCCATATAACATCTGGTCCAATTTCAGCATACTGTTGACAATTTATATTTTTATTATTGGTTATTCAATACTCAAAGGCTTAAAAGAAGCTCAACTATAGGGATAGATGATGACATGACATCATTATCACTTCTGGGGAGGTGATTCTTTAGCCCCAGCATGTCCCATACAATATTTAAGCATGCTAAAAAATGTATTCATTGTTCAGATCCTCACATTTAATTGAGGCCCCTATATTTTATCTGGCAACCTTACTGAGACATCTCTTCTGAAATGCAAGGGAGCAATTGCCTATGGACAGACACTTCTTCAGAGTAGGAGGGGCTCCAGCTAGAGACTTCATTGAGGTTGACCTCAGAAATGAGCATATTGGGGGCATATCAAGTGGACACAGGGAAGTGAAATCCCACTAAGGCCCATTTAAACAGGGAGCCAGAGCATCCTGAGGAAAAACTCCATCTCAGGGATGAGAACCAAGATACTTGAGTTTGAGCCACTGTCAAAGAGAAAGGGGTGATTCTGAGCACAGCAGACCTCTGGCCCTGAGACTGCCTTCCTTACTACCTGTTAAGGGCCATGCCTGGAATGTCCTAGAAACGAGAGTGATGGTGCAAAGACACAGAAAACAAAATAAGCAAACAAATGAAATGATGCGGCATCAAAATCAGGGCCTTGTGTGCCAGCAGGAGGAGTAGCATCAACGTGGAGCATGGGCAGCCTGGATGTTGATGTTGGTGGGCACCACAGCAGTGCTGGCACTCTGGCCGACATCACCAAAGGGGCTGCCTCTGTAGGCGCTGACAGGGCCAGCCATCAGCACAGCAATCCTTGACAGAACTGGAGGAAACCGGCCAAGGCCATGGGACTGCCAAACAAGCTGGTCTGAGGTGATATTAATTTAACATTTATTAAGCACCTATTAAATGGTATATAATGGACTAGATGCTGCATATATAACAATAAAAAGATATGGTCCCTAATATCATGTTGCTCACAGTCTAGTGTGGGAAACCAGCTAGTCCAGACATGATCACAATATGGTGTGATTAGAGCTACAATAGTTCACAAGTGCCTGGGAGGGGCACCTGACTCCTCTTTGGTAGGCTGGGGTAGGTGTCTTGGAGAGATGACTTGTAAGTTGAGGTCTAATGGACTACTAACAATCAGTCAGGAAGAAGAGTCCAGATGAGATGCCCTAGAGCCGTTGGTCGGCAAACTGCGGCTCGCGAGCCACATGCGGCTCTTTGGCCCCTTGAGTGTGGCTCTTCCTAAGCCTTAGGAGTACCCTAATTAGTTAATAACAATGTACCTACCTATATAGTTTAAGTTTAAAAAATTTGGCTCTCAAAAGAAATTTCAATCGTACTGTTGATATTTGGCTCTGTTGACTAATGAGTTTGCCGACCACTGCCCTAGAGAATTGCTGATCTATTAGGGAGAAGTCAGAGGGGGCTAGAGTGCCCATTTGAATGAGTGGCAGAGCTGGGAAGTCCTGGTTTGTGAATGCTGTCTTAACCTCATGTTTCTGTTAGGCTGCTGTGGCTACCCCTCCCTTGCTAATGGCTCAGTCTGAGACTTATGTTGAGTAAGCCAGGCTGAATGTCAGTGACATGGAGATGTAAGACCTTATGCCCCCGAGGTCCGAGTGCCACTGACTGTAGGTTCTCAGGAGCACTTCACCAAGATGATGATGTTATGTAGGCAAACAGTATATTTTGCCACATTTTACACCGTGGAAGTTCCTTTGTAATAAAGAAAGCATCACAAATGTCAAAGAATTGAATTACAGCTCTTTGCCATTGTCAGTTCTAGGAAGGGTCCACACACAAAAGCAACCTAAATGGAGCATTAATGAGATTATGTTGCTCCTCTTAAGCATCTCTCTGTCAGGTTTTGCAACGTTGATTTCTTTTCCTCTGGTCAGAGTAGCCTCAAAATAATAGGTTTCAGAACAAGAAAACAACTTTTTTTTGTTTAATCTTAATAATAGGGTATTTCAGGTTTGTCTAATGAAAACCAGAGTGGATGATCTAACACAATCAAATACTAGCTTTTGTACAAAAAGGAATAGTAAAATAACGTAGGACTTTGTCTAAATAAGACTTATAAATGATGCCAGCTAAATGGGAAAAAATAGCAGTAACCTTTTAAAACATTAATTTAGACTTTTATTGGAATACAAAGGATCTCTAGTGTCTGAAAGCAGGCATTGTCTCTGTTTCATTCAATAGAACTGTGGCTTGAATACAACACAGCAGGGTGTGTGTTTTCTAAAGTTGGGTCATTATCAGAGTGTTCACTGCCGTTTGCCAATAAGCCTTTATTTGGCAAAGCTGAAAACTGCTGACAAATGGGATTCTTCCTGTAGCAGTATAACATGGTACAACTAAATATGCTAATTACAAAAATCCTCCAGGGGCAGTGGGGAAATCCACAGCTTTGAGAAGATTCGCATGGACAGTCCTCCAGCGGCAGACAGTAAAACCTCTGAGCCCTTGGTCATCTCACTCCTACTCCTATTATTGTGGATTTTAAGCTGTAGGGACCGGTACGATTATTCAAAACAAAGTCTAATTTTATCCAAAGGCACAAGGGTTTCCCCGTTAGGCTCTGGAGACATTTAAGTGAGTTTTTACTTCTGTACACTTCGGTCTGTGGGTTTCTGTGGGTGTCTGTAACTTTCCTTCCTTGTTCTAATGTGTCCCTGTTCAGAGGCAAACATAAAGCACAAAACTGGGAGACCGTTATCCAAAACTCCAAACATGAATTCTTTGCACGTATTTCCTGCTTTTAGATCCTATGAATGATAATGGGCAGTCTCTTTGGAATTGGGATGGGGGGACCAATGTCAGATCATTTCATCACCACCTCCAGCTCTAGGAACCCCTCTGAAGGAACAGAAGGCTCCCTTGAACTGGCGTTCATGGGAAAATCTGTGCTGCAAACCTTGGTCTCTAATTATAGCCAGGGGAACATGAGGTTTCTCTGGAATCAGACGTAGCTTTCCACTGCCATAATTACACATTTTATTTCAAACACCTAACTGCAGCATTTGAAGATGTTAGCACAATTGTACTAAATATCATCCTGGAAGGCCTTGCTGAGGAGGGCCAGGAGAGAATGAAAAGATGGGCTCGTGAGGGTCTAAGAATTCCGTGGTGGGAAGTGTGCTTTCCATTCAGAGCTTTCAATTCTGTGGCCTCACTCATGTGGGCCTCTTACTAACCAGGTAAAGCAGTTAGCAACTGCCGGCACACTGCTGGGGAGGATGCTGAGTCACCTCAACGAGGGCCTCAACAGACTTAATACAAATATATACACCCAGAGAAGAAATCCTATATAATAAAAGCTTAATATGCTACGTGTCCGGGTCGCCCAGTCGGCTGTTCAACCAAAGCGTAATATGCTAATGATATGCTAAGGCTCAACTGCTGCTTGCTATGATATGCACTGACCACCAGGGGGAAGACGCTCCAACTGGCAAGTTAGCTTGCTGCTGGGGTCTGGCCAATTGGGACTGAGCAAGATGGGCCGGACACGCCCTGGAGCCCTCCTGCGGTCCCTCCCCGGCTGGCCAACCTCCCACATCCCTCCCCAGCCCTGATTGTGCACCGGTGGGGTCCCTCGGCCTGGCCTGCACCCTCTCACAATCTGGGACCCCTTGGGGGATGTCGGAGAGCCAGTTTCAGCCCAATCCCACAGGCCAGGCCGAGGGACCCCGCTGGTGCACGAATTCATGCACCGGGCCTCTAGTGTCATAATATGGTAAGAAGGCTTATGAGAAAAATAGGACCAGCATCTATTTCCCAGTGCTGGCTGACACCCTGAGTTACGGGCAGGTCTTCTGGTATGTCCAGGATGAGGGTTGACTGGTAAAGTGTGGGGGTTCTGTTCCTCAACATGTGGGGGGAGTCATCAGCTCAGGTCCACAGAGGTAGGGCCTCAGATCACTCTATTTCCTCCAACATTTGTGCCACAGCCCCTCTGTAGCTGATCTTAGAAGAGAGGGGCACTGGACCTGCTGTCTGGTGGAACTCCATTTTGACTGTGCAATTATAGTAAGTGGAGTACACTGAGAATGGCAGAAATAGTAACAAATAATAAGAATACTGGCTCTCCTATTTGGGGTCACCTCACAGGCTATCTGAGGAGGCAGGTTTAATCACTGGAAGTTTTGGAAAAGGAGCCAGACATGTGCCAACTACTCCTTAGGTCCTTCATAGATATTTTATTCTCACCCAAGCCCTGTGAGATAAATATTTGTTTCCTTAATTTTTATTCCAAAAAAATGACTGGGGGAAAAGTCAATGTAATTTAGAATGAAGCCTTCCCTAACAAACTTCCAATGTATTGCATTCTATTAATACCATTGTTTTCAGTGCTATGACATCTCTGTGATTCATTAATAATATTAATAATAATCACTTACATGTGTAGGGCATGTAATATGAATAGTTTTCAAGAAATGTTCAATGTATTAACTCACTATATTCCCCAAAAGCCCACCAGGAGAGATGGGCAAAACGGGAATTTTTACCCTCATTTTAAAGATGGTAAAACTGAGGCTCAGCCAGGACCAGAATGCTAAACCCTGCACCAACTAGCAGTCCTCAGATGGGGACCAAGAACTCTCCTATCATTGCAAAAAAACTCTACAGAAACATTTTTCTTCCTTTATTCCTCCTCCTCATTTAAATGCTAAAATGTTTACGGTGATAGGCCATGATCACCTCTCGCTGCCTTGTGATTTTTTTTCAGGGAAAGGTGAGAAGCATAGGATAAGGTTGGGAATTTTCGGCTGCCTGGCACAGTGGAAGGAATGCTCATCTAGGAGTTAGGAGGTGTGGGTTTGTATTCTGTTTCCTTCACCTATGAGCTGTGTCACCTGTCACTTGTCACTTTAACTCTGCTCAGACTCAGACTCTTAGTCTTTAAAAGGGACAAAGTCATGATGTGTAAGGGCTTATAAAACTGTAAATGTATATAAATGGGAAGGATTGCGATCAGAGAAGTTTGTCACATGGTGACATTCAGTATGGTCAAAAATCTGGATGATTTTCAGTCCACTTCAAAACGTAAGGCCCTGTGGTCTCTTGGGGGTGGTGATACTTGAATCAACCATCGAGTTACTTAAGGGTAAGGATCATGTCTTATCTATTCTTTATTTATTAAAAAAACACTTACAGCATACACATCTATGAGTTGGTGTCAAACTCCCTCATTATAGGTATAAAATTGAAAGAGTACAGTAAAGACTGTAATAAGTAATAATTGCATGAAGAAAGGATAATATATATGCTATATAGCTAAATGTTTTGGTCTATACTTCCTTTCCTATAAAATGAGCAGTATGGACTATAAACTCCCAGGTATCCTAAAATCCCAGATTTTTAATTGTGTATTTACATGGCTTTGGAAACAAGCTAGGTCATCACGTGATAGTAACATGGAGACATAAAAGTTTATAGCATATCCTTATTTTTACACTGTCTGCACTTACCTTTAAAAAAATTATTCTTGGATTCATAATAGCGTTAGGAAATGATTCATAAATGCATTAAATCCTCCCTTAATCAGATATTTGAAAAATTATATTGTTAGTTTCTTTTCCTTAAAACCACAGGTCCAATTTATTGTTTCTATAGCTCAAGTCCAAATCTGATAGATTCAACTCTTCCATGAGCAAACGCTGTGTATTTAAGGTAGGAAAAGTTAGTTTATCCTTTGCACGTAAGTGAAGAAACAAAGGCAATTTACCTAAAAACTTTCCATTTTTCTTTTTTCTCACCTGATTTCTGGCTGGGACTATCCTTTGAGCAAGTTTTGCACCAAAGAAAACTGTGTGACTGAATTACAAGGAAGGGAGAGTAATTGAGAGATGATGTAGGTTTTTTGCAGTATGATTTCCAAATCTACCAGATACACATTTGGGGGGTATTGTTAGGAGGAAAACATGCATTGCGGTCCTCTTATTTTGTGTCTTGAAAGGGGGATTGTTTTTGCTACAGACATAGAAGAGAAAGGTCTGATGCACGCTAGTCATATCACCTGCCACTCTGGAAGAACAGTGAGGGGCTTTCAGCACAATGAAAATGAGGAGTAAAACACCGAGTGTTTATCTCCAGTGTTCCAGTTAGAAACAGATCTTCGCCCCATGCGAAGCATCTTCTTTAACAAGCTGCCCTGCATTCATCGCTTCTGCACACACATGACGAGCACACCTCATCCGTCATGTCGAGACATGTTAAAAGGAACCTTCTTCCCCTGTTCCTTTCTACTCTGAATAAGTAATTATGAAAAACAAATCATCACCATGTCTCTTTCTTTCTTCAGTTTTATTGGGTTTTGTCTGCCTGTCTCCCATGGACAGAAAGAATTGTTCTGTTCATTCAGATCCAATGATTTTCTTTGGGTGTTTGTTTCAGATAAAACAGAAGGTCTGATTTTGTCGGGAATGCAGCTTTGAAAGTCTCTAAGAGCAACTATGCATATGAATCTGAGGGCAAATGTCACCCTCTGAGTGAACTGAATGGAGAAAACACAATAGGAGTCTGTTAGAACGCTGCTTTGGGCAATAAGGGGAAAAAAGCCTGGATGTGATCATTCTTTCTGAGGGCCTCGTAGGTGCCACCCATGCTTCGATTTGAGGGATGCCCAGCATTTGCATATTTCTTTGTGTTTAATGTACTGCTCTGGATGAAATGTGGGGGTCCAATTTGAGGGGGGAAATGGCCTGGCCTGAAAAGTATTATAATTCTAAAATACACACAGGCTACCCTATTTAAAAAAACAAAACACAAAACAGATCAGAGTAACATGTGTGTATGTGTGTGTGTTGATTAGATTATCTTATCTCGCCAAGCGATTTGGGAAGCAAAGGGCAGAGGAGCTGAGACAAGCTTTAAGTTTATTTATATTTTGATGAATGGGACTCTGTCCAAGCAGAAAGCTAGAAAGGCATAAAATAGGCCTGTATAGTATGAATGTAAAGCCCGTTTTTGAATCTTCAGTTCCCATACAGGCCTACTGCTTAGGCCTGGGCATCTCAAACTTCTTACGGACTTTCCTCTTGCTGGCTCCTAAAGTCTTCTGTGACTAACGTCGCCCTCACACTGTGACACGCACCCAATGATGTGCATCACGTTGGGTGTCAGAGGCAGGTCTTTCAAAGCCAAGGATAAAGTTGTTAACTCCAGCCTACATCTGTCGGTCCCTGTCTGCTTTCTGTCTCTTTCTTTGTGTCTCTATTTCTCTGGTGACTGTCTCTCTCCTTTTGTCTCTCCCTGTGTCTGCCTGCCTGTCCCTTTCTCTGCCTTTATTTGATCCTCAGCCATGTTCCTGTCACCTCCATGCATATGGCTTCCGAGTCACTGCAGCCCGTCCTCAAGTGTCTTCTAAGTTGTAATCTGCCATTTCTAACTACTTGTTGAACATCTTCACCCAGATATTCTGCACCTCAAAATGACCATGTACCAGACTAAATTCCATTCAATGTCTAAACAACTTCCTTTCTGCTTTGCTATCTTACCAACTATGACAAAAACCAAAGCCGTAGTAAAAAAAAAAAAAGCTTTGATCCTCCTCTTGACTCATTCATTCATTCATCAAACATTGACTGAATCTCTACCATGTTGGAGCGCTGGGGTCACAAAGCTGGAAACGATAAACCCTGTTCTCAAGAAGCAGAGTCAGTGACAGGGATGTAATCTGACTGCACAGAGACTTCACAAGATGTCTTGGGAGCACATCTGAAGGACACCTAATCCAGCCTGCGGGCAGGGGTGGTTGAGGGTAGCTTCTAGGACAGTGATGGCGAACCTATGACACGTGAACTCATTTTTTTGGTTGATTTTTCTTTGTTAAATGGCATTTAAATATATAAAATAAATATCAAAAATATGTCTTTGTTTTGCTATGGCTGCAAATATCAAAAAATTTCTATATGTGACACGGCACCAGAGTTAAGTTAGGGTTTTTCAAAATGCTGACACGCCGAGCTCAAAAGGTTCGCCATCACTGTTCTAGGAAGAGGTGACATCTGACCTGAGTCCTATGGGCTCTGTAGGAGTTAACCTGGTGAGGGGATTCAGAGACACTAGCATTTCTTTCAGAACCAGCAACACAACACAAGCCCAGACAGATAGCCTGGCAACTCCAAGGACCTGAAGGATGACTGGAGCACAAAGAGTAAGGGAAGGGGCATGCTCACAGCACTCACACCCACAGTCTGGGGGTCACACATGAGGGCTCCCACTCCCCCTTACTCTACATCAGGTGGCTGTCAGCCCTACACATTTGACTTCCACCAGATGTTCCTCTTCTCTAGTTCAGCACATCCTTACCTTGTGTTGGGCCACAGTGATAAGCCTTGTCTCACAGTCTCCATGCTTCCTCCACTCCAACTCAATCTCCCATTACAACACATCTCTGGAACCTGCCTATTAAAAGTATGTTTTGTAGTCCAGCAGCACTGGTCTTACCTGGGAGTTTCTTAGAAATACAGACTTTCAAGGCCCTCCCTGGGCCTACTGAGTCTGAATCTGCATTTTAACAAAATCCCTTGTTGATTTTTGTGCCTACTAAAGTCTGAAGAGCAGTGCTCAAAATCAAAACTCTATCTACCATCACTGCTGAAAATCAAAACTTTACTGGCTCCTTGGTGCCTATGAATATAATTAAAAATCCCTCATCTAAACTCTACTTCTTTCCAACAGGACACATTCCTCACCTAGAACATGTTCCATCCATTCTTCCTCCACCCCTTGCCTTTGCTCCTGCTGTCCTCCCTTAAAGTGCTTTTGACTTTGTTAATCCCTTTGACGCCCGGGGCTGAGCTGAAATGCAGCCTCCTCCTCGCTTCCTCCCAGGTGTCTCTCTCATCTCAGAATGTCCAGAGTATTTAGTCTATTTCTTCTTAGTCTGTCCCGCCTTGTAATATAGTTATCAGTTACATTCCTGGCTGTTAGTAGTCTGTAGAGACTATAGCTTACCCATATACTTGTCCCTCATAATTTTAGTTAATAGTTCCTCTATATATATATTGCTATGATAAAAAATTATCGAGAGAATGTGTTTGTCCTCAAAAGGTGAAAAGAGTAAGCACATGTTGCTGTCAACAGCAGACAAAATGCAAATTTATTCAGTATTCATTTTGTAACTTCCAAGAAATTGCTTCCATTGGGTTGAAATTACAAGCCTGAGAAATAACTTATCCCCAAATATTAGAGCTACTATAAAATATAGTGAACAGAGAAACTGTCCAGCTATTTAAAGTTCTGTTCAGATGCATAAGTGTTAGTCTCTTACTCCCACTTACCTTGAATATCATAAGGTACAGTGGCTGGCAAGAATCCTAGGTGCATAAAACACATCCTCTCCCGTCTCCGGACTGAAGAGAGGGAAAGTGGGAGCGAGCCATAAGCACTTTGATCCTTTTCTTCAATGTATGATGTAAAATTTGTAACTACGTTTCCGTCTCCTGACACATGAACCCATTTACTAGAAATAGTCCTGAGAGTCAATTTATATAAAGCAAGAAAGAATCATGGCGGCTGCAGCAGAAGCATGCAATGTTTCCAGGCTAGAAAGATCTTGTTCACAGAATGCTGATTTGGTACAAGGAGAGGAGCTTTGCTGGGAGAATACCAATGTAGTTTAACAATGCAGCTCAAACATGTTGGGGCATTCTAGGTGACCAGCTCCCAATGACAAGCCCTCAAGACAAGCAGCTTGCCTGCCTGCCAAAATCTCACAGATTGGAAGTAAGCGAGGGAAACGCTCCACCCATCTCTCCTGGGAGGGACCGAGGAGGGCACTGCAGTTATATTAAGTGAGTCTAATGATCATAGTCCTCCAGCCAGATTGCAGGGTAGTTCTAGCCACCGGTTCTCCCAGCAGGAGCCAGGCGGAAGGAACATTGGGAGGAAGCTTTGGAAATTTTCTTTTTCATACTGAAGTTCATATGCGGTCAAGCTGTGGAATTTAGGTCCCATGTAAATTCTTTGTTTCTGTTTTTGGATTTTGTTGTTGTTGTTTTGCATGAGGTCCCAGTGAGTTCAGAACAACCAGGGATCCCTTTGGCCCAAATGATGCTTGCCCCGGGCCTGGACCTTCCTTGTCCCATCAAAATGGGGTGATATTAGGAAGGTCCAGGCTGATAGGAGTCCATAGCATGTGGCCTCTGGAGTCAACCTACCTGGGTTCAGGTCTTTACTCTGCTTCTTACTAACGGTGTCATCCTGCGTTTTAACACAGTCCCTTGTGAAGTCCCTTGGCAAGTTATTGGAACCATTCTAGCTGTTGGAGCTTTATTTGATATTCTGGTCATCGTGAGTTTATCAGCATTGATCTTAAAGGATTAAAAGTTAATTTTATATATTAGTAATTTTAATTACTGACTTTTGGGGGCACCCTCTTAAATCTCTCTCCCAAGCAGAGTGCCTCACATGCTTCACCCTATCCCTGACCTTGTTTCTCAGTTTGTTCCTCTATAAAATAAAATTTCAAATAGTAACCACTTCACTAGATTGTTGCAAGGAATAAAGGAGATAGTACACTTACAGTGTTTAAAACAACAAACTGTCAAGTATGTGAACTCTTACTGTTATTTTCTTTGATGCTGCAAATCTGTTTTTTTCTGCACTAGAGAAGGACCATTGCAACAATAGTTCTCCAACATTAACAGGCCTAAGAGTCCCCTAAGGGCTAGCCTCTGCTTCTGACACCACACCCAGAACTCCAGATTCAGTAGGTATGGGGTGGAGTCTGAGAATTTGCATTTTAGCAAGCCACCAGGTGCTGCTGCTCAAACTTTGAGTAGTCTTTCACCAAGGGGAATGTAATTAGAGGGCTCCCTTCAATCTTGGACTGATCCATTACCAGCAACATGTTTGTAATTAGTAATCAGCACATGCACTTACTCTAAGCATGGCGCTCACACAAACATCCCTCGGACGCTCTTTCACAGGTTCATTTTGCTAAACAGAATCAGCTGCCCATTGCCTCGGCCGCTTTTATCTACATGTTACAGTGCGGGGGGTTTTTTCCTTTAAAACTTCGAGTGCAATGTCTTATCAGCGCTAATCCTGACTCTGTAAATGAACACTTCCAAAGACATGTCAGAAGTTTCTGAGACCACCCAACAACAAAGTCTTTCCAGTCCTGGTTGGTACAGAGGTTTCACTCCTCAGTGCAGTTCAACAAACTCTCACCACCAGCCGGTAGGAGCCAGGCCCCGTGGATAACAAGGGGAAACAACCCGAGACCCGCAGTCCTTTGGGGGAGAGACGCCTAAACACCAAGTTATAATTCAGGATGGCGTGAAACAGAGGGTAACATGCACAGGGTGCTGTGAAGGAGCAGAGAGGGTACCTTGACCTGTTCTGCAGGTTTCGGGGAAGATAGCCCGGAGGAAGGGACTCTTCTTCACTCCCGAGGGTGCTGCCAGGTGTCTGTGAGGCGCCCTGGGCTGTAACACTCATGCCTGCCCCGCTCTGCCAGGAGCTGCTGGGCCCTGCTCCTCCCCTTCCTGCTGGGCGTGGCCGGAGCCAGGGGCAGTGGCTTCTCCCGGTCAGGTTCATGGCGCAGGCTCTCCTTTGTGCCCAAGACTGGGCAGAGGGGTCTGCCTAAGCTGGGAGTCCAGTCAGTAGGAGGCTGTGCCTCTCACCTTAGTCCTTTCTGGGTAACAACGATGTTTCTCAATTTGTTTAGAACTCAGGTGGGATGCTGTCGATTGGGCTCCGTTAGAAACTCCAATGACGGTCAGTACCCAGCTGGGTCAGAAGGGGCGGAGAGAGGGGAGTCAGACTGGATTCCCAGGAAGGGTCCTGGGAATGCTGACAGGACCCAGAGCAATCTCCGGTCCCCTCCTGCCTTCTTGCTGGTTGTTATGCTCCTTCAAATGGTCCTTTAGAGCAAGGTCAGACTTTCTATTACGAGACCACATGCATCTCTGAGCCTCATTTTCCTCTAACCAATGCCACTCACCTCACAGGGCTGTCACGATTCAATAAGAAAATAGACGAGGAAAATCTCTGGCTAGACAGAGCACCCTGTTTAGTCACCAGCTCCACGTCCTGTAGAGCAGGGCTTGGTGCCCGTGAGGTTGTTCAGTGAAGAACGCTGACCGGAGGTGCAGTCATTTCTTTAGAGCAAGGGAACGAGAAGGAACCATCCTTCCTGCCCGGCCCCTCCCACTCTCCTTGAACATGTACATGGAGAGGCAGAGTGAACTTGCTCAGGATCTAAACAGATGCAGCCACAGGGTTGGGCAAAGCGATTGCAGCCAGAGCAATGGCTCCTGGCTGATGGATGTCTGAGATATCACTGCAATGCGGCCTCCGTGGACGGAGTACCGTCAAGTATTACAAGAGGAAACATGAAAACAAAAGAAAACACAGCACTTAAACAAGCTCTCGGGATCACGGACACAACCAGCTCCTTCGCTTCGCTGTGTAAAACCCACAGAGAGAAAGGGTTCTGCGGATTATCCCCACGCCAGTTCCTACTTTCCAGCTCATCGAAGAATTGGCCCCCTGCCTGTCTGCAGACAGGAAATGCTCCTGGTTTGCGGACAGGCTCTGCCTCTGTAACCCAGGGCTCCCATCTGTCCACATGGGCAGCCTCTCTTCCTTAGCCACAGAGAGGAGCCTGTTTTCTCCTCACCCCCTCGGCTCTCATCTCACCCTCAACCCCCTGCATGGACTGGGGATGGCTCACGCTGGCCCTTGGCCCAGGCAGCCTCCTCCGCCTCCACCCCTCACACCAAAGGTTCATTAAATTAGTCACTTGGACTTTCCATAGTTGAGCTGAAGGTCACTTGCCTGAACTGTCAGCCAGGAAAGAGGCATCTCTGGGGGCAGGTTCAGAGCCACGCTCTCCTTGAGTGACAGGCTTGCTCTCACCACCTGTATGGCTGTCCCTGGTCAGAGCACATGACTGCCCACGAGAGACAAGAGCGCCCTCCAAGACACCAGGAGGAAGCCAGTTCCCCGGTGACAACTCATGCTTCAATTCCCCACAGGCGAAGGCAATTGCCTAAGCTTTCTATGCTTCATTTTTTCCAACTAGAAAAACAAGGGTACTCTGCTTCCTCACAGGGGTAATCTGAGGACATATTAACCAGTTTCTGAAAACCACCTTAAGAGTTTGACCAGCGGAGGTAAGAATGGCCACTGTTCATCCCGAAGTACTACAATTGAGTAGCAACAACAACCACAACAACCCTACCTTCTTTGTTGGGGCTGAAAAACAAATGATCAAGTGAAAGCAAACCTCTAGGTCTCTTTATATAATGTTTCATCTCCAAGCTGGAACTCTAATATTATGAGGCAATAAAAACAAAACACAACAGAATCCTAAACTCGATGTTCTCTTGGCTCTCTGTCTTGCTTGCAGGGGTGGGTGGACTCCGTAATTACAGCGGCTGTAAAGTCCCCAGCCATGTCTCAATCAGGCAGTCGGGGCAGACTGGGCCCTGCATTAGCAACGGCGGTCACTGGGGAGAGGGTCCTAATTATTTCCCTGGCAGCATTGTCACGATTCAGCAGAGGAAGAAAGCGCTAGAAAGCGAGGCACAACCAGAAGAGGTTGTTAGCATTCTGGGTTTTGTATGTCTCTCGAAGCTGGCATTTGGAGAATGTGGTGAAATTTCCAAACTCCAGAAGCAAAGACACATGTAGGGGTGAGTCAGACCTCTGGTGCACAAGCTTTGTTTCCGACAGGGCGTGGCACCTGGTAGAGAGAGGGGCTGTTGTCCTACTTGATAGTTCAACGTCCAAAGCCAAGGACTTCTCCAAAACACCTTGGTCCAATATCACTAAGCTTTTTCATGAAACATCTAAAGCAGGGGTCCTCAAACTACGGCCCGCAGGCCACATGCAAATACAAATATTGTCTTTGTTCCCGTTTTGTTTTTTTACTTCAAAATAAGATATGTGCAGTGTGCATAGGAATTTGTTCATAGTTTTTTTTTTAAACTATAGTCCGGCCCTCCAACGGTTTGAGGACAGTGAACTGGCCCCCTGTTTAAAAAGTTTGAGGACCCCTGATCTAAAGCATTATCAGCCTATGTGTAACCGCTGGTGGTCCATGGAGGAACGGCAAATGCTATAGTAGGAGAAGAATTTTCACCATGAACCTTGATGGGCTTTTGGCTAAAATCATCAGCCTTTTCTTGAGCTAAACGTTAGCTCTCCCCACCATTGTCAGTCGACTGACAAAAATGACACACTCCTGTATTAGGCAAGAAAATCATTAACAACAGCTACCTTTTAAGTTATCACTTACGCTACAAAATTTGACTTGCAAATAATTGGCTATTTTACTTATCTATACCTATCATCTATCAACCTCTCAATCTCTTATTAAGGTATCTAATATTGATGTAGAGATTGAGAAATAGATATACCAGGTGTACCAGTTAATAATGCTGGATTTTGTAATAAAAAACGCACGCTAATTTCAGGAGAAACATCAAAAGTGCTTTATTCAAAGTAATGTCCATTGCTAGCTACACATTTCCCCCATCTTTCAGGTAATTTGTGGATACGGTCCCAATAGAACTTTTCTTCTTTTGATGCAAACCATTCAGAGACCCAATTTTCCACTTCTTCGTATGTTTTGAAGTGCTGCTCAGAAAGTGTGTGTGCCATCGATCAGAACAAGTGGTAATCTGAAGGAGCAAAGTCTGGTGAATATAGTGGGTGGGTTAATACTTCCCAGGCAAGATCTTTTAATGTGTCTTTAACTGGTTTTGAAGTGTGTGATGGTGCATTATCATGAAGCAAAATTACTTTGCTGTGTCTTCTGGCCCATTCTGGTCGTTTCACGATCAAAGCGTGGTTCAAATTGACCTGGACGTTCTTTGTCTTTCACATCAAAATCATCACTTTTAAAGTGTTTAAACCAGCATTCACAAGTATCTTGAGATGGAGCATGTTCACTATAAGCTTCC